>NW_027498895.1:0-94972 GCF_021521415.1 Bidens hawaiensis
ATTTTTACTACTTTTTTCTTTGTAATAGCTTGTTATGTATTGGGAGTCGAAGAAAGGGAACTGTAGCTATATACAAAACTCATCAAACATGAAAGCTAGGCAATAAAAGTTGAAAACATATCTAGGAATTAGCATATGAGACCGCGATCCACAAACTGACGCATGGGACTCACCATTTACTTGGGAACAGAGAGGGGAAACATAGCATGTCACAAGAGCGATGTGAGGTTTGGAACTCTACTGCGAGAGGGACGTCACGCGAGCCGGGCTTTTGGAGATGGTACTGTAACTTTTGTATTTCTAAAAAGTCCCAAGATCATTAGAAACTCATGAAACGCGTTACACATAGTAGTTGCACCATATTTTGTATATACGAAGGATTCAAATAGCCATACACATACTTCAATATATCCAATTTAATGTAATACGTAACTTTTCAATTATAAGAGGTTGATTACAAAAGTATTATATCACAAAATGATATGATTTAGGAAGTTTTACTGGTTTATAATTCATATGATGTGATACACTGCATGGTATTTAACATGAATTTGGAAAATGATAAATTGATTATAAAACTCTCTCATTGATTCTTTATGATATTTTATTGTTGACGGTTTATGAGCGAGTCAAGGATATCATTTCATTCAAACCTTTAAGAGTTAAAAATTACTTGCATGTCACGAAGCGTTGGGTCAAAATGGGCCACTTTATAATAGTCACTTTTGTTCAGGTCATTTTAAAAAGGTATTAATTTGGTTTTGATCATGTTTAGATTATTGGATATCGTTTACTTTGGATTAAGTTCCTAAAATTGTGCCATTGGATACATGTAAGAGGTGTGATGTTTAGGTCTAATGTTTAATCGAATGTCTAGTCTCGACCGAATAAGATTACAAGGATTTACTATTCAATTAGAAGGGTCTATGTGTTATCTAATATGCTTGATAATAAGTAGGAGATATTCGTCATTTCATATTCTACTTTCTCTTACCATCAGACTTCGATATATTAATTACTAAATCGTTGGTTGTGTATTGACGCTGGAGAGTTCGTCGACTAACAATTCCTATACCCTACAGATTGTGCCATTAACATGCCATTCAATTTTTCCATCGGTTTCAATCTCTACCATCTCCCCTCAATTCGCGTTTCAATCAACCATATTAATCATTTGTTCATTTACACGAACCATGAGTCTAATCAAGCCCGATCAAATGCCGTGTCGCCCCCGCCACAATGCGCTAAACAGATACCGACTGAATCCACGTTGCATCACCCCCGCACCGCAAAGATAACTCGCGCTGATCACATCCTCATTACATCTCCTCCGCAACGCGCGGGCACACCTACTAGTATAAAATGGTATGTGATAAAACTCTAGCAAAAAGAACTAGGTAGTTTTATCGAAAAGTGATAATTTTTAAATACTATTAAAGCAATACAATGTTGACACATGGCCTTCTTCTAGGTTGTCCACATGTGCAATCCAGTCAGCATGTTTCCATTCTCATGTGCTCTAATATTCTGTCACGTGTCATCTCACACACTATATATAAACCTTATAAATTTTCAGCCTAATCATTTTAATCTCTCTCCCTCTCCCTCTCTCTCTCTCTCTCTCTCTCTCTCTCTCTCTCTCTCGGCTTACTAACTCCACCATCCACCATCTTCTATATTCCAGTAATGTAGATCGAGATTAACTGTTTTCCGGTAAGGTTATATATTATACTTTAAATGCCAACAATGTTATATGATTTTCCGGCAAGGTTATATCTTTTTCCGGCAATATCATATTTTATTCCGATTATTGTAGATCTAACATTTTTATCTTTATTTTCATTGTTAACTGATTTTTTTTTAAATCAGTTTAGGTTCTAAATAAAAAACGGATATGAAGCTAATATTTCTACGTATTTACGTTATTCCGGTAAGTTTTCTGTTTATGTGTTATACCTATAACAATGGGTGTTTTATATTTATTTGAAGTTTAATATTTTTCCTGTTTTTTTGTTATACATGTTTTTCGTCTAGGTTCTAAATATAAATCAGCTTCATCCATATTCAGTATCATTATTTCGTTTTTCCGATAAGACACATTTAAATTATCCGATTATAAATTATAGTTCTAATATTCCATAATATCAATGTATAACAAAACTTTATTATTTCAGGTAATTTACCCGATTGATTTACGAAAAATTTGATTCTAGTTTCTTAATAAAAAACAGAGATACCATGATTATTATCATTATTTTTTATTTTCCGGTAAGACATTTAAATTTTCGGGTTATAAATTAAATATCAAATATTCCATAACATAAACATTAATATTCTACTTTATAATTTCAGGTGAATGTCACGAGTCATACAACCTAATTTCAATTTAAATTCAACGAAAAAATCCGAGATACCATGGTCATTCTCACAATTTCATTTTTCCATCAACACCTTTAAAATTTTCCGGTTATTAATTATAATTAAAATAATCCATAATATCAATATTAATATTCGATTTTATTATTTCAGGTTATTGTCCCACTCATATTATCTAATTTCAAGGATTGAGGATGATTTTATAAGATGTATTTTTTTATATTGATGTATATTTATTTTTTGAATAATCATGTATATTCATGTACATATTTAATTATCACATTAATACAATTTATTTAGTTTGACTTTCCTTACTTGCTAAATAACCGAATTAACATGAATATTGTAATTTAAATATTTTAATTATCCCAATCACACTTTAATTAACATAATCATTGAATATTGACTTTCCTTATAAATAATGGTCCATAATAATAATAATGATTTGACTACAATATATTATTTTATATAGATTTAAATTTTGACTATATTTTAAAACATAACTTGTATTACCGTATTTTTATAATTTTTAAAATTATTTGATTTCTATTTATATTCTAATTTAAAAAATTTATTACCGTTATAAAATTGATCACCATATACAAGTATATGTAATGGATAGTTATAAAATTGATCACGCACTCGAATTTGACCTTATATATTTAAGGTCAATGTAGGTCAATGTTTTGAATATGATAATTCTAAACAATTTTAGTATATGATTAACCGTTAATTTATAATTAATGATCCATAATAATAATGATTTGACTAAAATATATTTTTGTATATACACTTAAATTTTGACTATATTGTTATATTTGGTATATGATTAACCATTAATTTATAATTAATGGTTCATAATAATAATAATGATTTGACTACAATATATTTTTTTAAATACATTTAAATTTTGATTATATTGTTACATTTAAACAACTTAATTTTAGAATTAATGATTAATAATTTAAATAATAAGTTGACTAAAATTTTTAAAGATAAGTTATATTACCTTATTTTGATAATTTAAAAAACTATCTGATTACTATTTATATTCTAATTTCAAAATTTTATTATCGTTTCTATTTATATTATATCTTACATAAATAAGTATATGTAATGGATAGTTATAAAATTGATCACACACTCAAATTTCACCTAACATATTTAAGGTCAGTGGATGTTAATGCTTTGAATATGACTATTCTAAACATTTTTGGTATATGATTAACCATTAATTTATAATTAATGGTCCATATTAATAATAATGATTTGACTAATATATATTATTTATATACATTTAAATTTTGACTATATTGTTACATTTAAACAACTTAATCTATTTGTACTTATAAAGGTTAATAACTTAAATATTGTATATATATAAAAAATATCTTTGGTAATTGTATACAATATACAATATTGTATGTATATAAATTACAAATTCAAATTAATTTTCCAGTAATTGTATGCATCTTTGATATATGATTTAGACTTTATTTTATAATAATGATAATGAATAATGATTTGACTATAATTTTCAACCTTTATATGAACTTTACAAAAATAAGTTATAGAATTTAATATTAACAAATCGAAATTCAAAATTATATTTCAATCTATTTCAATTTTAAATCCAATATTATAATCTCTACAACTACTACGAATTATTTCGTACTTTCGTTTTAAATATTACCCGGGTTAGAAATATATTGTTAGTTCAAATACTATCATTTGGAACAATATTGAACAATATTGAAATATATCATTTATTTATAAGTACAACATTTGCATTTGATTAAATTTATATGATGTTACATATATATTATGTTTTAAATATGTTTCACCGCGTGTAACACGGGCACTATCCTAAATCAATATTAGAATCTATGTTTCTTTTAAGAGATTTGAATCACTTCATGAATCTTGCTACTGTTAGAAAAGAAAGGACACATTTGGATTTGGAAAATGAAGTTAGCGAGAAGGTAAAATGATTGTTAGAGTGTGAGAACTATGAGTCAAATTTTGATTATCTTCTAAACTCTTTGAAATCTGAATATTAAATTTAAGGTAACACTTATTCAATAACTTAGTTATGCATGAATTTATTGTTTAAATTTATTATGTTTATTGACATGTTTTTTCACCCGTGTTTAACACGGGCCCTAGTTCTATTATTAAAAGTGTGTGATTGTTAATATTCAACTAGAGATTACTTCAATCCTCTTGTATTATGTTAAGACAACTACTACAACCACTATAATCTTTTATTGTCTCTTTTTATCACCTTTATTTTAGATATCTTGACAACCTAATCACCACTTACTAGCAACTCCCACCAAACCATTCAAATGGTGGTCACGCCTCCTTCACCATAACTTTTTATAAAAGATATTGAAAATAGTTTATTTATTAATACTTTCTGAATTTCAAAAATCCCAATGACACACACACAACTACTACAAAATAACAAAACCATGCATTCGTGTTTAAATAGTTTATATAAATTATAACTTAATAAAAGTTGACATATTAATTAATACCCTCCCTCTTAGTTGTGGGTTTTAGTCATTAACATTTTCCCTGTCAAACCACAAGAAAGAGCCTCACTTGGTATATCCCCCACTAGATGCAGCCCTTCTGCAAAAATCACACCCATGCCCATATGCAAATGAGGCTCTATGTGACAATGAAATGCCCACACGCCTGGATTATCCGTAACAAATCTTAAGGCGGTCCACCCATAAGGAAATATAACCGCGGTGTTTCTTAGTGGCGGGTTTTTCAAGTTAAATGTTTCTTCGTCTTTCTTGGAAAACTTGCCTTCTCCATACCCCAACACCCAAAAGTCATGACCATGAAGATGCCATGGATGTATCTCACTCACATTGTCCGTTAGTGCATTGGCATTTTGTAGTATCACATCAATAGTAGTGTTGAACTTTAGCATGTAAACACCATTCCCATATGTGGAGTTGGTATTTGGTGGGGGGCGCATGATGTCATACGTGTTATCAAACATGTCGGGCGGGCTTGTTTGGTCAAAAGCATTGGTAAAACCGTGTTTGATCGACCCCAAGTAGGGGGTCGTGGGAAGGGTCAATGACACGTTGTTGATCGACCATTTGGTAAAGCCATCTATGTGGTTTTGGGTGTTGAGTAGGAATATTCGACGATGACTATTAACCGGAGGCCTTGGTGATCCTCTTAGCGCGAGAATTTTTTTAGAGAACAGTTTGCTACGCTCGTAGTCGCTCCAAAGAGGTGTTTTTGGTGGAGCAAGTGCGGGGAGTTTTGAGGCCGTGGTGGTTTGGTAGTGTAATATGGCTAAGCCTTCGGGTGTTTTTGGGTCTCTTCCTCTCACACCGACTGAGATCCAGTAGTTATCAGCTGGATTTTGGACGGTGCGAAATAAAACAGAGTATGTTTCACCCGAGTATATGTCAAAGTCGTCTACCAAAACTTCGTTGAGGTAGTTTCCATCGGCTTCTACCATCATCATCTTGTGGTTCTGTATAAATCAAAAAGAAATATCACTACCTAGTTTCTTATAATGTATTTTACCTATGACAAGAAAATAAACTGTAGTTTTATTTTTAAGTTTCTTTCTATTTTTCTATAAAGTTAATTTAAGAAAATCATATGATTATTTATTTATTTATATAATTGAAAGTTTAACTTCATGACGGACTAATTAATCATAAATGAATGTATCGTTGATATTGCTGTGAAAATATTGTTTGTTGCAAAGTTAGCAATAAATTTAAATTGTGTCAGTAACTTTGCGGTAAATCTCGTTTGTCATATCAAAATTAACGGAAAACTTTGTCTATTGTAAAATTAACGATGAAATTTCGTCTTTCTAGAAATTAACGACAAAAAATCATTCATAGAAATACCCTTTTTAAATTAGTGATGTATGCGTAGATGTTCACATTGTTATCTTGTCACAATCATCCTTTACATATACATAAATAAAATTTGTTTATTCTTTTAATTTCAGGATAGATATATGTACATTATGTCTCTTGAAAACTTTAATTTTGAAAGATGAGTAGCTAGTAGTCATATGTTATCACAATATATGGCGGCCGGTATTAACTTTGCAGAGTCTATATAATTTGCAAAAACATGGTGGTTTATAAAATTACTTACCCCAATGGCAAGGTTGAGTGAAGCTAAAGCAGTGGTGCTTGCTACTCTGAGCCTGTATGTCTTGTTTGGCTTCACATGTAGTATGTTGGGTGCACACCGTTCGTTTCCCCTAAATTTGCACCCGGGTAGAGTCGACCCCTTGCTGTTATGCGCCGCTGCTAATGAGCAGTTGTATTGTCCCCTTCCATTTATTAGCAAACTCTAAAATTAAAAAAAAAATTATATTGATTATATAAGTATATACCAATGTTAAGTACTAGGATATATACCAGTTTAATAAGTTTTAAAATAATATTCTTTGATCTAGAACGCTGGCTGGACTCATGACTATTGTTATGCTAGGATCATTTTTTTTTTTGGTGTTTGAATGTCTAATCATACGTTTGCATGTGTATATTATGGGTGGCAATTAATCACGATACACCATGAAGCACAACACAAGTATAATTACCTTTTTTATGTTATGTCCAACCTAGTTTTTTTTTTTTTTTTTTTGAAAATTGACTTTCAATAAAAACAAACACAACCAACGACTATCACTAAGACGGAGAAAGACGTCGAAAGCCACAAACCAAAAACAACAATCACGTTACATCAAATAAACACCATCTTTTCCAATCCACTACCCCTATCTTAGATCTATTTTTGTACCAAAGAAAACCCAAAGATTTTATATCCGCAACCATTTCTACCACCTTAGTGTTCTTGCCCAAAAAAATCTTTTCATTCCTAGCCCGCCAAATCCTCCAACAAGTAATGATGACAATGCCATGAATAATCAATCTCTTGTTCCCCGTCGCACCACTAACCTTATGCACTTCCACCAAATCATTAACATGGAAAACAAAAGTTCTAGGGATGTTACACCATGAACCAATCGCATTCCAAACGGCCATAGAAATGAAACACCCGGTTAACAAGTGCTCGAGCGATTCCTCATTACTCTCACATAAAGCGCAACTATGATCATCACAATGCAAATGACGTCTAGCTAAAGCCTCCTTTGTTGGAAGACAATCCAGAACGGCCCTCCACATAAAAATATTACATTTTTTCGGGACCCAATCGCTCCATTGAAAACAGAAACTCCCAGCATCCACAACGGACCGAACCATCCATCTTTTAATCGACGAAACCTCGAACTCTTTGCAGCTACCAACCGCCCAAGACCATGAATCTTCACGGTCAACCATTACCACCCCTTGAAGGAGATCTTCCAACTCTTGCTTCTCGATCACCTCCTGTTGGGAGCAAGGAACTCTAAGCCAATTCCACACAATGCGACGAGAGGATCCAGTGACCACCAACCGATCTGCTAACAAGACATTTTTATGTTTTTCTACCGCATATAAGGACGGATACTTGTCCATAATCGGCGCCGAACCCAACCACAAATCCATCCAAAACCGAACTTGGCGACCATTCCCAACTGTGGCCCGGATCACTCTATTAAAACCCACACCATCAACCTTAAATTTGTTCCAAAACATAACACAATTCTTCCAAATCCCGGGAACCCCATTATTAACCGGAGCAAACCCCCAACCGCGCGAGGACCCGTGAATAGACAACACTACTCTTCTCCACATCGCGTGATGATCGTTTAGAAATCTCCCAAGCCATTTAGTAATCAGCGCTTGATTATTAACCTCTAAACGAGCGATACCTAAACCCCCTTCTTTTATAGGTTTGGTGACTACCTCCCAAGCCACCCATGACATCTTCCTCACTTCATCCGAACCGCCCCATAAGAACCTTCTCATCAAAGCTTCTAAATCATTGGTAACCTTCTTGGGTGCCTTAAAAAGCGAAAAATAATAAGTGGGAAGACTATCCAGCACCGATTTAATAAGGGTTAACCGACCGGCAATAGATAACGAATTAACTTTCCATTTAGAAAGCCTCTTCTTGAACTTGGACACAACCGGTTCCCAATTAACCACCCTATTCATGTTAGCGCCAACCATAATCCCTAGATAAGAAAACGGGATTCTACCCGGCTTACAACCCATGAAACCAGCTTGGATATCGATCTCACCATCTTCTACACCTACTCCAAATAACACTGATTTATGAAGATTAATCTTTAGCCCCGAACACAAGTAAAATATGCGAAGAATACGCTTCAAGTTATCAAAATTAAAAGAAGACCATTCTCCCATAATCATAGCATCATCCGCATAAAAAAGATGGGATAAAGTAGGACCTTCATTAGGAAGAGTAATACCATGAAACGCACCTATATCACAGGCTTGTTTCAACATACCTGAAAAAGCCTCCATCAGAATAATAAAAAGAAAAGGCGATAGCGGGTCACCTTGACGAATGCCTTTATGACACCCAAATTCGAATGTAGGAGATCCATTAACAAGAACAGATGATCTGGTCGCCAACAAAATACCACTAATCCAATCACACTAGACCGAAGGAAAACCCATCTGAGAAAGAACCGACAACAAGAACTCCCAATTCACATTATCATAGGCTTTATCGAAGTCAATCTTGAACATAAAAATTCTTCTCTCCCTCTTCTTAGCCCAAGCAATAACCTCATTAGCCACCAAAGGGCCATCAAGAATATATCTCCCGGATAAGAAAGCCGACTGATGCTCTGAGACAATCTTATTCATAACCGTTTTGAGTCGATTCACTAACACCTTCGACACAGTCTTTAAAATACAACCAATGAGACTTATCGGTCTAAAATCCCCCAAAGATGACGGATTGTTTACCTTAGGAATTAAGGTGATAAAAGACGATCCAACCCCCGAGCAAAAACTTTTAACACTATGAAAATGATCAAGAATATCCGCAAAATCCTTCTCGAACAACTCCCAAAAAAACCGAATGAACCTAAAATTAAAACCATCCGGCCTAGGAGCTTTGTCACTACCGCATTCAAAAACCGCCTTCTTGATCTCATGCACGGAAAAATCACTGATCAAAAAATCCGCCTCCACCGAAGACAAGACCGAAAACCCATATCCAATCAACCGAGGCCGATGTGTAATAGATTCTTTAAACTTACCAGCAAAGAAACGCAAAACTTCCTTTTTAATGAGAACCGGGTTTGTTTCCCACACCCCATTCACTTCCAAACCCGGAAAATAATTTAAAGCTTTACGTTTATTAATAAAACCGTGAAAAAATCGAGAATTTTCGTCTTCATGAATCGCCCAATTACACCGAGCCTTTTGCTTCAAATCCCGGTAATAATGATTATCCAACTCGCCTAACCGTCTTTTAATTTCTCTTAAAGACCATGTCTCTTCTTCCAACAAATCCCGAGCCTCCATGGTTTGGTCCAAATCACGCAGCTCTTGCTCCAATAAAACCCTTTCCTCCTTTTTTTGGCTTTACAATCGATCGCCCATCTAGAGATAGCATCACGCTTTAAATTTATACAACAATCTCGCGTCCGGAGAATCATGAAACAAGCCATCAACAAGCGTCTTCTTAACCAACGTCCCAAAATCCTCTCTACCAAGCCATGAATTGAAAAACCTAAACGGTTTGGGACCATAGTTCTTGGAAGAACCAATTTTCAAAACCAACGGACTATGATCCGACTTATTCCTTTCGAGAGCAATATACTCCGCACACGGCCATTCCATAAAGAAATCCCAATTAACGAAGATTCTGTCAATACGGCTTAATTTATTTCCTGCAACAAAAGTAAAACGCCTCCCTTTCAAGGAGTACTCGTGAAGATTCGAATCATCAATGAAATCGTTAAACTCATTGGCCTCACCCACATTAAACAAAGAATTCCGCCTATCCTCGGCACACCGAACCGAGTTAAAATCTCCTGCCACAATCCACCTCCCATTACCCTCCCCGATCAAATCACGAATTTCCCTCCAAAGAGCTCGTTTAGTAACTAGATTTTGAGGAGAATAAACATTGAGAATATGAAACAAGCTACTCTTTCCTTTCACAGTGCCCGAAACTAGAAGCCAATTATTATTCTTGACCACCCTTTCCATACGAAAGACTTGGGAATCCCAGATCGATAATAACCCACCCGACCTTCCAGACGAAGGAACCCAATCAAATGAATACTCACCATAACCCCAAAACCGTCCCACATCCACAGAATCCAAGGAAACAAATTGCGACTCTTGTAAAACAATAAAACTAACCTCATGATGGACTCGAAGACCTCGAATCCAATCGGCTTTGCTAGAACTCCCTAACCCACGAATGTTCAGAGAAAAAACATTCATTGAACACCTTCTTGATAGCCTTCGGAAACAAGAACCTCTTTAACATTAGAAACAAAATCTTGCAAATTCTTAACACCTAACGCCTTACTCAACTCAATGGTCTTCTCCAACTCCACCTCAATCGGACCATGGTGTTGCACCGGATCAATACCTCTACCAATCATCGAGGGCTCCGCAGTCTCTCCCTCGATGTCTCGAACCACCTCCGTATTAGTAGACAGCCCTTTGTTAAGATCAGGTGTTAAGAACTCTCCTTCAACACCTGTCTCGATACCCCTAGTAAGATCCGAAGGCACGTGCATAATACCGATAAACCTATCAAGATCAAACATATCTTTATCCTCCCTTGGTCTCTTCTTAGGACGCTCCCTAGAACCACTACCCCCACTCCGATTAGAAAATAAAGACTTCCGTCTGAACTTCTTATGTCCCTTGCCTTTCAACACAGAAACATTTGTACTATCAACGTTACCATTCTCGACCGCCTCCTCATTAGAATGATCACAAGAGTTCGAAAACTCACCGACCATCACGTTAGAATTATCGTTCACACAACCATCCAACCCATTAACAACATATTCCCTGACAGAAACTTAATTAGCTTGAGAACATTCGCCCTCTTCACGATGCACATTATGAAACTCATCCTGCACAATATTATCATCACACTTATCCTCCTCCGGTAAAACGGAACCATCATCCTCTTCATACTCTACTACACATTCCGGTATCCATTCCCCAACATCTTCATCCACCCACACTTTAAAAATTTTTCCCCTCCAATTAATGTTCACCCGATCCACAATCCGTTTGCACTCTTTACTCAACACACCGATGAGAGTATATGATAAGTTATTCTCTTCACCTGATAAGGAAGCCGATTGAACCACCTTGCCAAATCTGCTTCCAATCAAATCGAATACCTCGTCTAACACCAACTGAGCCGGAACCCCATGAACTTGGAGCCAGGCGATCCGACCCTCCTCCACACTAGTTCTATCAAACCAAGGTTCTAAAAACTCAAACCAGTCTGACCATTTGTCTTTGTCATTCAGGAAGGCATCCCTATCCCCACTAACGTAGAATACCAACACCACTGAAAGCCCTCCCAGATACTTAATATCTAATGATCTCCAACCATGCTTCCGAACCAACTTTTTCAAAGAAGTTAACGTGTGAAGATTCACCACCCTCCCCGTAAGAGCACATCCCTTCCAATGAGAAAACCGTTCCACCGAATCATCCACCTTAATCTCATCTACTTTGTTCCGATTTAACAAAGAATCAACAAAGGAACGCCCATTACCAACTGATGCATAAAGAACCCCATTCCTATCGGATCCTTCGGAACTAGGGTTTGCTTGACCACTAGGTTTTGCATGGCTATTAACAGGAACAGAAGCCATCTTCCTCCTATTACCAGAATCGGGTATATCTAGATTCTCACCATCCACAAACCGAGCAATCGCAATAAACAACTTATACGAAACCGATCCATACATCTGATAATTCATCTCCCAACCGTTTGACATCTTTCACCTCGGAAAACGATACGAAAGCAAACCTCTTGCCCCATTTATCCAACTTCCTAGCTATATAGGAACCTTCGTAACGACCAAAGCTACCCAAAACATCTTTTAAGTCTTGCGAAGAACACTTTGGGGGAAGATTTGAGACAAAAAACTTCGATAAAACCTTGTTATTACCTTGAACCTGATGATCATTCCGTTTCCCTTTCCGATTACGTGGTTGTTCCCATTCTTCTGAATCCATGCCGCCGTGGATCGCCCGAGATATTCGGAGCTAGGGTTCTTGGCCGCCCATTTTAATACTAACGGCGTGTTGACGGGAATGGTGGTGGTTTGGACGCCGGAGACGGGGGATGACGGTGACGGAGACGGATGGCGGAGATGATGAACGGCGGGGCTGGTGGGGTTGAATGCGACAGGACGGGATGGTGGTGTTGAATGCGACGAGGACGGGTCTAGTGGTGGCGATGACGGGATGGTGGTGGTGGTGTTTGGACGGGGACGGGGGACGGTGGTGTTGAATGCGACAGGGACGGGGCTGGTGGTGGCGATGATGGGATGATGGTGGTGTTTGGACGGCGACGGGGACGGTGGTGGTGATGAAGGCGGCAGGGGTTTAGGGTTTGTAAATGGCGTGATGGGATGATGGGATGGTGGTGGTGTTTGGACGGCGACGGGGACGGTGGTGGTGATGAAGGCGGCAGGGGACGGTGGAAGTGATTCTCTGATATGTTATTTAAACATTTAATGTACGGCTGACTTGTTTAAGCATTATTTTGTTAACCTATTTAATACGCTTAATTAAATAAGTTGTGTTTAAGTTGCATTAAATCAATTAGGTCAAACTATATAAAATTAGAATAAAAGTTTTAAAAGTATTTTATAAATGTCCATGTACAGTCCATCAGCTCATAATCCTTAAGATGCATCATGTTGTGTTCGAATTACATAATTTCTATCATTTAGCATAACTGATTAATGTATAAATACATATGTTCTGTTTTGACTTTTGATTTATGATTTATCAGTAACTAATTGAAATCCCACCAACCCAGTGTGACTGGCGTAACATTTGTGTTTATAATTTACCGAGCCAAGAGTAAATTATACTTCTATAAAAGAAAAAGTTTTAAAAATGAATTATGTAACCATTATATTGACTTCAATTATTGTTAAGTAAATCATTATTATGCCGTTCTAAAAAAAAAGAATCATTATTATGCAGTTTCTATTTTCTAATACTTGACCATTCCGACACGTAATCAATGTTGCTTCTGCTTTTTCTCTATTTGCTACACAAAAGGAGATAAAAAGCATGCAACAAGCATGCGACCAGGGTTTCTATCTTTCTATCATGTTGGCAATTTTCTATTCAAAAGCTATCGTTATAACTTCCTTAAAACATTTTTTATTGTTATATATACACTTTTTTAACAATCATTTGAAGGCCATTAGCATACCCGATCATATTTTTTTTTACGTGCAAGAGGAAACCCACTATAGACAGGGCTGTCTCCAAAAATCTCTAAAAAATTTTGGGTCGAAAGCGACAAAAAATATAGGTCTTAAGAGTTTCTTATTTGGTTTAAGCAATTAAATTTACAAATTGGCTTATTGTGTTATAATTTAGGTTGTGTAAAATTCTTTTTTTATAAAAATAGGCTTAATTGGATTGTTTAATTTGGTTTGAATAATAATAATACATATTTTAGAGACTTCCCTTGAGAAAACAACAAATTTATGGAAATTTCTTGTGATAAAAAGCAGAACCAAAACAATGACATGATGTGTAAACGAAACACTCACACTTTTGTTGCAATTATCAAGCTTTACAAGCAAAAGTTACAAAATCAACAAATAAAACGAATATAGTGATGACACCTGTCCATGAATTTACATTTCTTTTGGACGTCCTGGCGAAAATTACACGTCCAAGGACAAATTCTCTACATTTTCGCGTAATTGTACCACGAGTTTGTTTTTAGAATAACGAATCATGTTGTGATTGAACAATACTTTTAAAAGGGGCAATATTTTTGAAATCATATTCAAATGACTAGTTAGGTAAATTTTTGAAATCATGCAAATGTTAAGTATCATTTACTTTAGATGAACATAAGGAAAAAATATACACATATAAGCATAATAATGGTTAAAGAATATAATTAGTTTGATCATGATTGAAATATAATAGAAATTTCTTGTAAAATATATGTTTAAAAGAATATAAAATTACGAACACGCATATATACCTGAGGTTCACCGATCCAACGCATAGGATTAGCAGAGAGATCAACCTCTTGTTGATGAACGCCTTTGTGCCACCAGTCACTTAACAAGAGATCGAACTCTTCGTCATAGCGGAAGGGTTCCTTCTTCCCTTTTTTGACGTCTACTATTAGCATTCCGTATAACCCTGCTGATCTTTGCATTCCATAATGTCCGTGGTAAAAGTATGTTCCTGCCTGCACCCAATCATTATTCACTTTTTCATTATAATCATTGTATGCCATTACAAAATTTAATTAAGAAGTAAACTATATTTTTTAAAACGGCCATTTAAATCACTAGCATACCAGTGACCCACCCGATCACCTCTGTTCCACCCTCAGGTCCTTTTTAAAGTTAAGACATGTTAAAAGAATATAACTAGAATGTATCACAATTATTTTTTTTATATTTTACCTATTTGACGAGTTATTAACCTTACACGACACATATGAACTCATTTTGTGGATACATACCTTATCAACCTTGAACCGGTATGCAAATGTTTCTCCTGGGTTTATAGCACATTGTGATATAGATGCCGTCCCATCAGCCCATGGTGTTCCGAGCTAACATATCAAGAAGCAAAGAAAATTGATTACAAACTAAATAAAAAAGAAAAAATGTATATATGGGTGAAGACTCAAGAGTCTAAACCTGTCTAATTCCATGCCAGTGAATAACAACTCCCTCAGTGTGAAGTTTGTTTGTAAGATTGACAAAAACAGTGTCCCCGGCCCGTGCCCTGATGGTCGGGCCAGGGAACTGACCGTTGATGCCCATCACCACGTTTTCCAGGCAATCGGGTGCGTCGTACATGTACTCGACTTCCCATTTGAAATGTCTAACTTTTGCACCAAAAACCGAGCTCACAAAGAGCCCAAAACAACACAAGTATACTAGTGAGCATATGGGTGTGAGCCTAATTAGAGCCATTCAGGTTATTGCAAGTTATAAAGGGATCAAGTATAAGGTATTTATACTGTGAGTGGGCACTTTCCAAAAGCTTTAGTGATGTCAAATAACGTACAAATTCTGATGCTTGATGTATATGTCGAAAAGCATTGCTCTGGATTAGGGAATATTTGCTTTGGGTTAGTTGTTGACAATTAGCATGTTTTAGTAGTTTATTTTTCTTTTCCACGTGGCAAAACACTCCTAAAGAAAAGCATAATATTATATAAAAATATTACAAATGTTGAAAACATTGTTTAAAAAGATTGTTTTTCCTTTTTTAACATTGGGTAATCTCGTTAAATCATTCATGACTTGTTTGTTAGATGATCATTTTAAGTTGAATCGAGTGACACTTAAACAAGTTAAAAACTTGAGTTTATATTGGGGCTCCTTTACTAAACAAGATTAAGCATTAGTTTTATATATCAAGTTGTTTAATCCTCAAAATCTGAATACATACATCGCAATATCGTTCTTCTTGTGCCTCATATTCTTTCTCCTTAAACCGGGCCTCTAACAAAAACACCACTAACCATCACCACCCCTTCTCCACTGCCCGTACTCGTTTTTAGGCATCTAACCTTCCGACGAAACCAACATTTATGATTCTTATTTTAAAGTCATCTCTAAATATATATGATTTAAAATTGTTTTTATAACTTTTATTTAATATCAAAAAAGCCGAAATTGGAATTCATGAAAAGAAAGTTACATGAAAGCATATTTAAGTAAATCAAATCTTTATCTATACTTTTATGCTCTAAAAAGAGTTATTTAATCCTTAGAATTGTGAGTTAGGAACACAAGTTTGAACATTAAAGAAACTAACTTAATGGAACCGACGAAAACTGGTTTTGAAAGTTTGCTTACAATTTCAACTTTGTTATAAAACTCACATGTAATGTAATGATTGATTGAGACGTTAACTTCAACAAACATTTGAAATTACACTACATAATGTCATAATGACTAGTAACATTTATTAAAAACTAAAACTACAATGCAAACCAGGCAAATTAGCAAGCTAAAAATATGAGAGATTTAAATTACTTTAACATGGTCATTGGTTTAGTTTCCATTAAAAGTAAACTAGCAGACCTACATCACACTTCTGATTCTAAACCTCTGCGCATTAAGACAGTAAAACCCTCAACCGATAGGGGAGTAACACATTTTCTATGCTTCTTGATACGGCTAGGCTAAAAGGCCTTTGATCATCAGTGTAGTAGAGTGGCATCGTCATGGATGGGAGCCTTGATAAGAACTTCATGGTGAACTTCATCACTATAGAGGAAGCGAACATGTCCTTAAGGATAGAAAAAATGCCAAACATAGGAAAATTCAAAACTCAATACATTTGAGGGAGAATACAGGTATGAAACGAAGTATGATATTAGTTTTTAAAATATAATTTGTTTAGGGATAGTTATGGTATTTGGTAACACCCGTCCTATTACCCGAGTTGGTTTACCCGTGTAAAAGCTGAAAATATCAATATATTGTACACTCTTAAAATTATAATCAGTATGCTAAAGTTGTTACAATTAAATTGAAATCATTATAAACAAGAATTACTAATAGTATACTTCAATATTTGATATTTCAAGTCGATGGTTGAGGTGTTTAATATCGGGTTGCGTTTAATGGGCATCCCAACGCGTAATATAAAACAAAATAAAACCCTAAATGAATATTCATGATACCCCCAGGCATTGGGTATGCCGTGAACCCGACGTGGAGAACCGATGTGGATTGAGTAATGGGTACGAGACTGTGTATGGAATTACCTGATGTGAGTGTGAGACTAAAATAACTAATACACGGATCACTATTATCTTATGTGTCTCTCCCTCCACACACGCACCTAACATATTACTAAGTTCATTTTTAAAAAATCTTATAAACCTTTTAAAAATTTCTAGAGAGATGAATAGAAGGAGGCCTAGATAAGGGAGAGAGGGGTTCAAAAATCAATAAAAACATGTACCAATACTCGTACCTAATTTTTCGATATGGTACGGGTACGGGTATTTCGGTACGGTACCCGTTTTTGTACCACTTTGCTTTTTTATTTCCAAATCTTCATCTATCTTGAAACCGGTACCAGTACGAGTAACAAACAACCTGAATTAGTCCCGGTATAACTTGCACAGGTACGTGACATGTATCAAATTGGTCATCGATTTATTGATAAGTTATTATTGAAGAACCCTAATTCAGTCGCCGACTTTAAGTGATTTGTTTGTTTGTTCGAGTCTTGGATGCTATATTGAATAGACGTTTGATACTTGTTCAATAATAACATGGTTGGAGAATTTATTTTATACATTATTTACGAGAATCTCAATAAAACCCCTACATATTCCAAACATGTACAAAATATCAAACGTACCCATATCATACCTGTACCAAAACTCAACAAAAATGAGTACCAATAACCGTACCGAATAGGTTAAATCAGTATGGGTACATGTACATATACGGGTATGAAACGGGTAAATGCACATCCCTAGTGTGGTGGTGCCAAAAAGAGAGAGAGAGGGAGTGAGGGGGAGAGGGTTTCAGATAGGGTGGTGGTGTCACACTCAGCCTCGGGGGCCTAGTCGCATGACCAATAGTTTATACTTGTTTTGTAAATATATTAGAGTTGCGTTCTTTTAGCAGAACTCTTTTATTAAAATATTCTTTTATAAAATGTCGCGTTATAAATACCCGTTTGATATTTACAATACATGTGTTTCTTAAACATAATTTGCATTAATTATGATTCAAATATATGAGCAATATGATAACATCTAATGACTATTTATCATCATTCTCCATTCTTCCTGATCTAACATGTTTGATATCTATAAAATCGCGAAAATAGTTAGTAATATGCTGGTAAAATTGTTGACTAACACTAATACATTTTCAATTTTTTTCATTAAATCACAAATATAGCTTTGTGTATAGCTCAGCAGAACATTTACTTTTCCTCTAGGGTGTATCACTAATATACTGTAAGACCCCAAAACCAGGGAGTCCTAAAGTTAGTAATCATTCCAAACAAATTCAAATATAAAAGATAAACCGGTTTCATATAATTTAAAAATTCAACATAGAGTATTTTTTCAGCGGAAAATTAACAAAACATTCAAATATTATTCTTAAGACAAAAGATGTAAATTATAATTGTCTTAATTATTAAAATGATAAGGAGCATCGACTAGAACTGCCTCGGGACCTCGGGTAGTCTTGAGAACATCCAAGCAGTAATCCCATCCACACTCAATCTGAAATCAATTTAACACACACGCAAAGTCAGCTAGAGCTGAGTGAGTTCATGATTTTATAAATAAAATCTATTAAAAACCGAATAATATATTTAACATACGACTTCCATAAAAATAGATAATTAAATAAATAATTTTTCTCGGTTAAGCACGTAACACGGGTTGTCACACCCCGACCAAAGGCGGTGGAACATGCCGAGGTGTAACGATTGCCTATAAGCGCATAACACTATTTAAAGCGATAATATTTAACAAACCCGTTTCATTTCACAACATCAAAATGTCACATAAGCATACTTGCTCACAAAATATTTATAACAAAAGATAGCAAATAAATATTGTTCATTTTTGCTAATATCCTAACGGTCTTTGATAGCGTTTTCTCCAACTCCATAATCAACCTAAATGCAAACCTGTAACATTTCATAAAATAAAGTTTATCAACACAAAGGTTGGTGAGCAATTGATAGTTTTGAGCATATATGTATATAATAAGAAATGTCACAATCTTGAATACGAAACAACAAATAAATAGCAATAATTTGGATAATATGAGGTCGTTAATAAGAATACATTAGCGGCACCGTTTATAAGAGAATACCAAATAGATTCGGATTTCATGAGGTCGTTAATAAGAATACATTAACGGCACCGTGCTATAAGAGAATATCAGATAGTTCATGGATTTATGAATCAACCTTCCAAAAGCGGTAAACACATAAGCATATAACCATGTAAGCATAGAACACCAAATCGAGCTTTTATTTAATTAAAGTATACAATAATGGTTGTGGTTTAAGATTCAAGTATAAAGCATTTAATTTGAATAAGTATGAAATGTCACCCCCAAAACGAAAGATGGAAAATGGGTATGAAAGTACTCACATTTTAAGTAAGAAACTTGATTCGGAAAAAGTCGAGTAATCGGAAGAACGAGTCTAACGAGCAAGACCTAAATAAAAGTAAAAGCCTTGAATTAGAAAGGTTGTCTTGGAAGTCTTTTAATAAAGTAAATGTTTGAGAAATGTAAATAATTAAAGTTCAAGGTTTAAAATGTAACTATTTAAGAAACTATAATAACTCTTTAAAAATGTAAGTTTGCTCAAAGCAGGGTTAAAGTATCTAACCTTAATATTTACTTAACCTGTGCTAAGTAATAAGGTGGGTAAAAATGCAAGAATGCAAGTCCCATTGGAATAAAGATACTAAAAGGGGTCTTTAACGAGTGTTCGGGTTGTTGGTTCAGGTCTTGGTAATTGGTCAAACCCAAAGTCAACTTTCCAAAATAATAAATGTTATGAGATAACTCAATAAAATATATTAACACTAAACCAAGTATGTAGCTCCATTGTTTTAGAACTAACAACGCACGTTAAGCGAGTGTTCGGTTTTGTCGGTCCAACTTTATTATAAGATCAAGTTGGATTCAACATTCCAAGTACTTTAATAAATTATTTAAAATCAGTTTGTAAAGTATTTTTAAATAAATATACAAGTCTTGATAGCCAAAAACACACTTGTGGGTCTTAAGCGAGTGAAAATCCGTTTATTTCGGTTTGGTTGGTTTCCATCTCATAATAAGTTCATAGATGGTTTCCACATGCCCATATATCAAATGAATTATATAATAATTTATAAATGATGAAACTTAAGTTTTACAACCAAAAAGTTAACAATAAAGTCTTTAAACGAAAGTTCGGTTTGGTTCGGTTTCCATCTCACATATAGTTCATAGATGGTTTTCACATGCCCAAATATCATAGAACTTATAAAAATGATTTTAAAAATTTAAATCTAACAAAAAGCATTTTTAAACAATTATTTAACAAAGCTAGTAAACAAGTTCGGTTTATGGGTTGGACTATTTACGGTTAAACCGAGGCTAGTCTCTACAAACCTATAACCATGAAACTTCATAAATATTACAAACAAACTAAAATGAGCATGTTAGTAATCAATAATAAAGTTAGATGGTTAGATGCGGAAAATATATAGCAAGGACCACGAAAGTCCTTCATGCAGTCTTGCCTTACGAGGCCTGAAACTTAACCAACCAGGGCCGGATAAGTAACTTACAAAGGTAACAAGGGGTGTATATTATATATGTTGTGCCATATGCTTTAAGTATTAAGTTAGACTAATATATACAATAAAAATGAAGAACTAGCATAGTTTGACTTTGGATGTCAAACTTGACAAAAACTTGAAAATAATCTTGAATGATTCTTGAATTTTGAGTGAGGAAAGAGTTTATGAGCAAGGATTTTTGTGGGAAAGGGTTGAGTATATATAGGACAAGCTTAATTTGGTTAAACAAGAGGTTTGTTGGTTAAAAATCGGATTCGTTGGACAATAAACAAAACAAGGAGACCAAGGGGATAAAATCTGTCTGCAAACGGCCACGCCGAGCGACCACATAGGGTCTCCCCATCGCGCTACGTGGCGGGTGGGCTGATGGAATTTTTTTGAACTATCAAATATGACGGTTTGGCCCCCGAAGTTCGTTTTAGGTGATTTTAACGCGTTTTAAGGGCCGAAAAGGATGTTTTCAAGGCCAAACAAGTGTAAAACAATATTGTAACATAAAATCCATCATTTTGATTATTTCATAAGTTTCGGTTTACAAAACGAGTCGATTTACATAACAAACGAATATAAAATGAGTACAAAACGAATATAACCGAGACCCGAATTTGACGAATGTCACAGTATCCCCTACTTTAAGAAATTTCTTCCTGAAATTAAGATGAGGATGATGATGCAAACAAATGTGGATACTTCTCTTTCATTGTGTCTTCTCGTTCCATGTGAATTCCGCGCCACGCCGTTATTCCGATCGAACTTTAACTAACCGAATACGACTACGCTTGGTTTTATTCACGCTGCGATCCATGATCTCAACGGGTCATTCAACCATGATCATCGACTCATCGAAACGTACTTCGTCGAGAGGTATATGGAGATTACCCTCGGCTAAGCACTTTTTAAGATTCGAAACATGAAAATTCGGATGAACACCGACAAGTTCTTGCGGTAGTTCGAGTCGATAAGCTACTTTCCCAACACGTTCAAGAATTTTGAAAGGACCAACAAAATGAGGAGCTAGCTTACCCTTCTTTCTGAAACGGACTACCCCTTTCCAAGGAGATACTTTAGAAGGACAAGATCGTCAACATTAGATTCGATCGGTTTTCGCCGTTTGTCGTCGTAACTCTTTTGACGAATTCTAGCGGCTAGGAGGTTCTTACGGATTTTATCGATAACGTCGGTGGCTTCTTGGAACATTTCAGGTCCCGTGATTTGAGCGTCACTGATTTCGTTCCAACTAATCGGGGAACGACATTTACGACCGTAAAGAGCTTCGAAAGGAGCCATTTAGATGCTAGAATGATAGCTGTTGTTACACGAGAACTCAATGAAAGGAATGTGAGAATCCCAATTCACACCAAAATCAAGAACACACGCTCGTAGCATATCCTCGAGTGTTTGAATCGTACGTTCGGATTGACCGTCCATTTAAGGATGATAAGTGGTGCTAAGATCGAGACGTGTTCCCAATGTATCTTGAAGAGATCGCCAAAACTGAGAGGTAAAACGAGCATCGCGATCGGAGATGATAAACAATGGTAAACCGTGTCGGCACACAGTTTCCCGAACATAGATTTGAGCAAGCTGCTCGACAGAATACTTTTCGCGGATCAGAATGAAATGAGCAGACTTGGTTAAATGATCAATAATCACCCAAATGCTATCATTGACTTTTTGGGTGTTGGGCAATTTAGTGATAAAGTCCATAGCAATGTCTTCCCATTTCCAAACGGGAATCGGTGGTTGCTCGAGTAGACCAAAAGGTCTTTGATGTTCGGCTTTGACTTTTGAGCAAGTAAGACATTTAGTTACAAATAACGCTACGTCCTTTTTCATACCCGACCACCAAAAGGTAGCACGAAGATCGAAATACATCTTATCCGCACCAGGATGAACGAAATACCGCGAATTGTGAGCTTCGTCGATAATACAATAACGAAGATCATCGCGATAGGGAACCCACAAACGATTGAGAAAGTACAAAAGACCATCGGGTTTGGTTTCGAGTTGAAGTTCGGTTCCACATGAAATTTCGTCATACATGTTGCCTTCTTCAACGGAGGTACGCTGAGCTTGAAAGATACGAATTTGAAGATCGGTTTAAACGACAACGCTTAAAAGCAGAACAGATTTAACATTAACCTTTAGACTTAGGGCGTCGGCGACAACATTCGCTTTACCGGGATGGTAGCGAATCTCGCAATCGTAGTCACTAAGTAATTCGTCCCATCGTCAATGTCTCATGTTGAGATCTTTTTGGTCAAAAATATGTTGAAGACTTTTATGATCGGTAAACACAACACATTTTGTACCGTAAAGGTAATGTCTCCAGATTTTGAGAGCGAAAACGACGACACCAAGTTCGAGATCGTGAAACTATAATTCTTCTCGTTGACTGTCACACCCTCAAAATCCACTAACGGAGTTTTACCGTCAGAGGGTGTGAACTAACAGGATCGGAATCATCAGTTATAATCAAACCATAAAAACGTTTAAATGAAAATAAATGCGGAAGCGTAAAACCATAGAACAATATTACGTCACGCAGGACGATTTAAAAACCAAGGATAACAGTTAAAAACAAGTTTGCATAGTTAAAAGTTTAACACACAATGCATGTTCCTAAACCGCGCGCCCGCCTCGGCTACCTGAGAATAACATACTAAAAGTGTCAACACAAGGCTGGTGAGTTCACAAGTTATATAAAATAAATCGTTTAGCGTTTGCGTTCAGCGTTTTACGTTAAGTGTTTTGCGTAACCACGTTACGGCGTTTAAGCATTTTGCGTAACCACGTTACGGCGTTTAAGCGTTTTGCGTAACCACGTTACGGCGTTTTGCGTTACCAGATAGTGTTATGTCAAATTATATATTGATAGGTAGCTAGTCTATACAACAAGTATTACTAAGTGTTCGACACCGAAGCTGACTCGTTTAGTAAGTGCCTTGTCACCAGGTCCTCCAGACCATGGTACGTGTTAGCCAAAATTACACCCGCTCGACCTCCAGTCGAGTTTAGCGTTGGGTGGGGTTTGTCAAACCCAGTAGTACTACTCAACAGTGACTCGCTATTCCAAATATTAACCGGTTCGATGTGTAGGACTTCAAATGTTTCGTTTGCCACTTAGCCTTTACAAGTGATATATAATTTACTAACAAAATCTTAAATGCGTTTATCGGAGTATGTTATCTCCCCCAAGTGAAAAGCGTTTAAAACAGTTTAAAGGGGTAAGTGAAACTCACTGTTTGCGAAGAATTTCCCAAAATAATCACCAAGATGCGCGTCACCGAAAAACTCTCTCTAACGTTCTAAAACAACAAAGAGATTTTTCTAAGTGTCGGGATATTATCGAGTCTCTAGACCCGGCACATGATACTTATGCACATAACATGTTTCGTGTTTCGCTCGTGAATCGTGTGTGACTTTAACAAGTGTTTTTGTGACACATCACATGTGTAAGCAATCATATACGTGTCATGTATTCATAATGTACATTACTAGCAATTTTTCCCGTAAGGGCATTTTGGTCAACAAATAACAATTAACTAGCCATTATTCCCCATAAGGGCAATTTGGTCAAATCATGGAAATCAATTAGCAACTATTCCCCGCAAGGGTATTTTGGTCAAAACATAACAATTATATAACAAATATCATATTTCATGCATTTTTACACAACTCAGCAGCTAGTTTCACCGAGACAGAAATCCTACTAGAAAGATTGTACTATTTCACTAATCATAGCATCTCAATTAATTTACCAAAAATCATCACAGAAGAACATATGTCTTAGGTTTCCAGAACATATTTTATTACATTTTTATTCCTCATAGTTTTCTCACAATCATCAAATCATTACAGCAAACTCATAACAGTCAGATTTATGCACAACAGAATGTTATTTGCAATTCCCGTTAAACGAAAAATCCAATAAATGCAAGACCACTTGGGTTTGGTTTCTAACTCAATGAGTCAACTTCCAGAAGTGGAACCAACCCAATTGGTCTCGTAGTTCATGAGATATAACATTTACAACATAACCTAACAGCAGGTCTAACAGCTCAGCTTTGCACAACGTTTTTGTAAAATCATAAAAGTAAACTTCTACTTGTCCAAAAATTACAAACCTATACTTTATAGAAACTAAACTCAACCTAGTTTACTGCAGTACCCACAATCTCAACCAATTTTCACATTTACACTTCGTTACAGTCACTTAAACATCGTATACACATTCTGTCCAGAATCTGTTTACATCCAAACTCAACATAATAACAATCTATGAACTATCATGCATCCATATAACCCTCTAGACCCATAAAAACCATCCATGCACATCAATTTCACATTACATACAATATTAGGGTTTGTGTTTGAACTCAAATCAAAGACACAACAATCACCATACAACAAGATTCAATCTAGTTATCAAATCATCATCCAAATAACAACAATCATGTTAGCTATGTATACACTCAAAATCGGCAGCCTAGGGTTTGTTATTAACCCAACAAACATCAAAATCAATCAACAAGAATGTAAAGGATGATCAATTATATCTTCCTAGCACCTAGTTCTTGGATTAAACGCCTGATTTCTTGATGTATGTGTGTGTGGAAGTGGACGGCAGCAAGGATGAAGTGGGAGGGGGGGGGGGCCGATCGGGTTGGGAATAATAATAATAATAGTTAGGGTTTTATTTTTAAGGTTATATTTATAGACACACAAGTTACACTCAAGTCCCTCTACTTTCAAGTGTTGTTTTTTCTAACTTAACTAACTTAGTTCTTGTTTCTTGTTTAGCATTACACACAATATAATCAAGTAACACATATGTTAACACATAATTATCACATAATTATTATGTTGACGTTTTTCGTTTATTTATCAATCGTTTGCGTCAACTCGTTTGCGTTTCGGTGCAAATCCCGAAAGACTACACACGTAGTAAGTGTTAAGCGTCATTTAAACCCTAGTTTAAATGTAATGAAGTGTGCGTTAAAGATTTTATGATCTTAAGTTTGAATTGACGGAGTTGAGTTAACGGAGTTAACCTGAAATTGACGATTGTCACATTGACCATTAGCTGCCTTGATGCGTAAGCGATGACTTGACCTCTTTGCAGGAGAACACAACCAAGTCCTTGGTGAGATGCATCACAAAATAAAACAAAATCGTCGTTTCCATCGGGAAGGGTTAGAACAGGAGCATTGCAAAGCATGTCCTTGAGAGTATGAAAGACTTCCTTTTGTTTCGAACCGCAATCAAATGGTTTTCCTTTATGAGTGAGAGAGGTAAGAGGCAAGGAGATCTTGGAAAAGTTCCGAATGAAACGCCGATAATACCCGACCAAACTGAGGAATGATCGAATTTCTGTGGGAGTCGTTAAAGTTTTCCAATCCTTAACGACCTCAATTTTAGCGAGATCGACATGAATACCTATGTCGTTTACGGTATGTCCCAAAAATTGAACTTCCTCGAGCCAAAATTCGCATTTGGAGAATTTGGCGTAGAGTCGTTCGTTTCTAAGGAGTTCAAGCATGGAACGCAAATGATGCTCATGTTCGGCTTTGGTTTTGGAAAAGATGAGGATGTCATGAATAAAGAAAATAACGAATTTATCAAGAAATGGTTTGCCAACGCGGTTCATGAGATCCATAAATACCGCAGGTGCATTGGTTAACCCGAAGTGCATGACCAAAAATTCAAAATGTCCATATCGAGTACGAAAGGCGGTTTTTGGAATGCCTTCTTCACGAACACACAATTGATGATAACTCGATCGAAGATCGATTTTTGAGAAACACGTTGTGCCTTGAAGTTGGTCAAAAAGATCGTCGATTCGTGGCAACGGATATCGATTTTTAATAGTGAGTTTTTATGCTCTCCATAATCGATGCACATACGAAGCTAACCATCTTTCTTTTTCACGAATAGGATAGGAGCGCCCCTAAGGAGAAGAGCTAGGATGAATGAAACCTTCATCGGAAAGTTCTTCGAGTTGGTTCGATAATTCTTGCATTTCCGAGGGGGCTAAACGATAAGGAGCCTTGGCCACGGGTATTACGCGGGACACAAGATCGATTCGGAATTCAATCGGACGAACGGGAGGAAGGCCGGTGACATCATCGGGAAAGACATTGAGGAAATCACGAACAACAGAAATATCTTGAATTTTCTTTTCCTTTTTGTCTTTTGTCACCATGAGAGCTAGAAACGTAACATACTTTTGGCGAATGCATTTATGCAATTGGGAGCACGACATGAGATTAAGCCTTCTAGAAGTTGCTTTGCCGAAGACTTTAAGAATTATACCGTTGACGAGAGGAATGCGAATGAATTAATTGAAGAAAATGACTTCGGCACGGTGCAAGGATAACCAATCCATGCCTACTATAACATCGAAGCTTCCCATTTGCATCAGGATGAGATCGATGGAGAATTTATGATTAGCAAGAATGAGATTACAATTACGAACGACATAATTGATGATAATGGAATTGCCATTAGCGACTTCAACAAAAAATGGTCAGGAAAGCTTGGTTCGAGGCACAACAAGTTTCTAGTCAAATTTCAAAGAAATAAAACTTCTATCGGCACCAGTATTAAATAAAAAAGAAGCTAAATGATGGTTTACCAAAAACATGCAGTTCACAACATCGTTAGCCACTTGAGCTTGATTTCCATTCATCATGAAGCTCGTCCTTGATTGCCATGGTTTTCTTGGGTTACTTGAGATAGAGGAGGAGGTGGTGCTTGTATGGCTTGCATGGGTTGGATGGCTTGCATGGGTTGGATGAGTGGTGCATTGAGTTGGGGAAGTTGGGGTTGGTAGGTTTTGTTAGTGCACAGAAATTTGACAATGTGGATACGTTATCCTGGCATATGTTCTTGGATCAGTGATCCTTAGTCAGATCCCGTCAGGATCAAGGATCCTCAGTACTTATTATTTACTAACGTTTTTTTACTATGTATAACATTATATTTAACAAATTTAACGGCTAAGAGACCTGGTCTACCCCCTATTTCGCAGCCTGAGTGATGGAGCTCGTGGTCAAAGTGGCTGTTACGATTATAGTGAAGATAATGGCGGAATGGCGGATTTTTAGGGATTATTAGTTAATAGTCTTTATTATTAATAACTCCATTGAGTTATTCTCTTTTATTTATAATTGAGATTATGATCAGTTAGAAAAACACATTGTATTCACACACACCTGATCATTCTCTCTAACACAGCTCGTTCACTTAGCTCGTTCACTTAGCTATCGTTGTAATACTGATCATATTCTCCAAACCTTGTATCCTCATTTTTTATATTAATAAAGTGGTGATAGACAATTGTCATCACCCGGGGTTTTTGAGCCCGCGATCCGAACCAGATCAAGGGCTTTTCCCCGTAACAAATCCGTGTGTTTGTGTTTGCAATCGATACATACTTGTTTTCATCACCATAGCACTAATCCTCACTAAACGAATTTGGATACATTATCCTTAGCTATCCAAAACAATTTGGCGCCCACCGTGGGGCAATTGGTGCTATAATCCAGATTATTTCCTATCAGTTTATAATTTTTCATACCCATATCACTATCAATGGCCTCTCAATCAACCTCTGCTTCATCAACCATGCCCTCATCCATTTCTCACTCATCAAGAACCTTACCACCAATGCCTCCTCCGCTAGCAGCAGCTCCAAAGAGCACCGCGGCTGGAAACAAGACATAAATTCCAGTCCTCTAGAGCTCAAAAACCACTGCTGCCACTTCGTTGGTCAAATCTAACAATGATGTTTCTGCTATGTTTTCACAGGTTAAGGCATACATGGAGTAGCAGAACAACAACAACCAGAGGATCCTACGTGAAATTGAAGATCTCAAGAAAAGAAAGAGGCCAACGGAGGATCAGACTCACTTGATGCCTAGGGTGCTGGATTTCACTACTCCAGGATCCGTGGCTCAACATACTCAAGGATCCTCGATCCTTCAGAAAGGATCATCCATCCTTCAACCAGGGGCCGTGGGTCAACAAACTCAAGGATCCTCGCTCTTTCAGCCAGGATCATCTATCCTTCAACAGGGGTCCATGGGTCAACAAACTCAAGGATCCTCGTTCGTTCAGCTAGGATCATCTATCCTTCCACAAGGGTCCGTGGGTCAGCAAACTCAAGCATCCTCGTTCCTTCAACAAGGATCATCCATCCTTCAACCATGATTCTTTGGGTTGTATCCTCAAGGATCCTTCAACTCCCAACCTCAAGGATCCTTCTGGCAAAATCAAGGATCCTCAAGAATTCACCATCAAAGGTCTTCAGAAGTCCATGAAGGGGACATCATCCCCATGCAGACCATTTCCTCTGGTGGACCTGCTATTGTAGCAGATGCCTCTTATCTTAACTACACTTCTGGGATGCCAACATTCAACCAACCAAGAGGTAACGCATATAATGACATATCCTCAAAGACTAACCTTGGTTCTATGCAGGATACAAGTATCAATCAGGCTATGGCTAGGGAACTCCAGAAGCTTAAGGATATGATTTCCAGCGTGCGAGGAGTAGTCTGTTCAATTCCTGAAATACCAGGAGCCATAAGTTGTCCATATTTGCTCCACCGATATGCGATGCGGAGATCCCAAAACGCTTTTAAACACCCAACATGAAGGTGTATGATGGGACCACTGATCCGAAGGAGCACATGGCTCAGTATAGGGAAAGGATGGAGATCAATCCAATTCCTGAAAGACTCAAGGAAGCTTGTCTATGCAAGGGTTTCGGATCCATACTAACAGGATCTGCACTTAAATGCTGCTAAGTCTTCCTCCTTATTTTGTTACTTCTTTTTCACATTTAGTTAATTTGTTCAGCAGCCAATTTTCTTGTAGTAGGAAATTTGAAAAGTTAACTAGTGATTTATATTGAGTTTTCCAACCTTATGATGAATCCTTAAGGGATTTTTTTACAAGGTTTGGCAGGGAGGCCATAGAAATACCTAATCTTGATATGGCTACGGCTGTTGAAGCATTCAAGATGAGACTTCAAAGGGGCTCCCAATTTTATGATAATCTTGTGATGAATCCATGCAGGACTTTAGATGAAGTCAGAAACAGGGCACTCAGATTTATAAGGCTAGAGGATGATAAGAAGATCCATGAACGGTTAGAAACTCCAGCAAAACAAGAGTCACATAACCAGAAACAAGGATCCTCATTCAGGAAGAATAACTCGAAGCCTTACTCCAAATTCAACAACCAAAACGTCCGGGCAGTTGAAGAAGGAGATGATGATGAGGACTACCCAAGTATTTCTGAATATTTCATCTCTGTTGATACTCATGGTTTGATTTGTGCCATGAAGGATCTTGGAGAGAAAGCAAGGTGGCCTCGGAAAATTGAGAAAACAACATCCTTCAAAGACAAGTCCAAGTGGTGTGCATTCCATGAAGACTTTGGCCATCAGACCGATGATTATATTGGTTTAAGGAGGGAAATTGGATACCTCCTAAGCAAGGGCCATTTCAAAGAACTATTGGGAAGAAAAAAATTGAGGATCCAGGATCCTGAGGATATCCGGCAAAAAGCTTCTCCGCCCCCACCAGATGCACAAGTAATCAACTTCATCTCCGGTGGCTCGGATATATGTGGTACTTACTTCTCTGCAGCTAAGAAACTGGCCAAAGAAACCAAGATGGAGAACGGGGAACGACCAGTCATATCCACTACTTTGAAGACTGACAAAAGAATCTTCTTTGATGAAGAAGATAAGACAAGCATCCAGGATCCTCACCACGACGGTTTGATTGTAACTTTATTTATTGCTAACCATTATGTGTGCAGGATCATAGTCAATGGTGGAAGCTCGGTCAACATCATCCAACATGATGTACTGCAGAAAATGAACATCCCAGACTCGGAAATCATCCCGAGAACGTCGGTGCTAGTGGGTTTCAATGGTGAAACCAAGAAAAACATTGGGGGAGATTAAACTTCCAATATACATTGAAGGGTTAATTCCTACCAAAAGTTTTGGGTTATTGACAATCTTTCTTGTTGCAACGTTATTCTTGGCAGGCCTTGGATACATGGAATGAAGGTTGTAGCCTCTACTTACCATCAGTGCATCAAACTACCAACCCCTTGGGGAGTAGTAAGGATAGATGATGACCAAGTGGAAGCCAAGAATTATTACTCTTCATCCATGAAGCCGACAACTAAACAAACGATTGCATAGCAATTACAGCAACATCCTAGGGACGTGCTGGAAGCTCGGGAGCGAGACATAAAAGAAGTATCTTTAGATCCTGAAGATCCATAAATGAAGGCGTTCCTAGGATCCTGTATCCCTGACGATATTGAGGAGGATATAATATCCTTCCTAAAGCGACGAATATCCACGTTTGCCTTCAGACATGACAGGTATTTCTAAGGAGGTAATTACTCACAAGTTAGGCCTTGATTATTCTGTTAAACCCGTCCATCAGAAGCGAAGGAAATTCGCTCCTGAGAGGAACACTATCATACAAGAAGAAATTGAAAAAAATTCTTAAGGCCGGTATGATCAGAGAGGTTAAATATCCTTGATGGTTGGCTAATGTGGTTGTTGTTTCTAAAAAGAATGGAAAGTAAAGGGTGTGTGTCGATTTTACTGATTTAAACAAAGCATGCCCTAAGGATCCTTTCCCGTTACCACATATAGACTCCATGGTGGATGCAACGGCAGGGCATGAGATGCTTACCTTTATGGATGCTTCCTCTGGATTTCAACAAATTCAGATGGAACCATCTGATCAAGAGGATACAACATTCATGACTCCTACCGGCATATATTGTTATATTGCTATGCCGTTCGAACTAAGAAATGCAGGGGCAACTTATCAAAGACTGGTGAATATGATGTTCAAGGATCAGTTAGGCAAAACCATGGAAGTCTATATAGATGACATGGTGGTGAAATCGAAGAAAGCTGAGGATCATCTCAGAGATCTCGAAGAAGCGTTCAACATCCTGGATCAGTACAATATGAAACTGAATCCATCAAAATGCCATTTTGGTGTTAAGGATGGAAAGTTTCTAGGGTACATGGTCACCAAAAGAGGGATAGAAGCAAGCCCCGAGCAGATAGAAGCCATTATCAACTTGAAGTCTCCTGTGAATGCTAAGGATGTCCAGAGGCTGACGGGAAGAATAGCCGCGCTTAATAGGTTCATTTCCAGATCCTCCGAGAAATGCAAGGATTTCTACGACATCCTTAAGAAAAATAAGAAGTTCGAGTGGACAGAAAACCATGAGGCTGCACTCAAAGCATTAATGGATTATTTATCCTCAGAATCAGCTCTGATGAAGCCTGTGGATGGAGAATCCTTATATTTGTACTTAGCTGTGTCAGGTAATGTGGTCAGTGCTGTTCTGGCCAAGGATCATGAAGGTCAACAACATCCGGTATATTTGTACTTAGCTGTGTCAGGTAATCCTTAATTTTCACCTTGAAAAATTAATTCTTGCTTTGATTATGGCCTCAACCAAGTTGAGACACTATTTTGAAACACATACTATTATTTTGAGAACTAATTATCCTGTTAAGAATGTGCTTAAAAAACCAGAAATGTCAGGTAGGATGGCCAAGTGGGCTGTGAAGCTAAGTGCATGTGATATTCAGTATGAGCCTAGAACAATCATTAAATCACAAGCGCTTGCAGACTTTGTGGCTGATTTTAGTAGTGACATGCAAAATGAAGCTGATCTAGAGGTCCAACAACTTGAAGAAACCAAGGATCCTTAGATCCTCTTCACAGATGGAGCGTCCAATGTAAGAGGAACATGTTTGGGCATACTACTAAAATTGCCACAGGGGGACATAATAACCCAGTCCATTGCATGTGCATTCCAAGCCACCAACAATGAGGCAGAATATGAAGCTCTAATAACAGGTTTGCAATTAGCCAAAAGCATGAGGATCAGGTATCTTCAAATATATATAGATTCTTTGTTAATAGCTAACCACTTTAACGGTTCTTATACTGTGAAAGGTGGGAATATGGTCAAATATTTAGAAATTGTAAAGGAATTGGCAAAATCCTTCGAATTGTTTAGTATAATACAGGTACCAAGGGAAGAGAATGGTGGGGCAGATGCCTTAGCAAACTTAGCATCGTCGTTGAAGATCCCGGATGATGTAAAGATACCCATCATTCATATATTGTCTCCGGCAATTGGAGAACAAGAATCCGTGAAGATAACAGTGGATTGCATAGGAGAACATACGGATCCTCCATCCTCTTCAAAAGTAGGATCTTGGATCCTTCCAATCAAAATATTCCTACAAGATGGAGAGATCCCTACAGGGGAAAATCCTAAAGCTTTCAGATTAAAGGGATCACAATTCATTATTTTACAAGATATTGTGTATTGAAAATCTCTTGCAGGTCCCTATCTGAGATGCATTGAGGATCCTGAAATACAAGAGGTACTTCAAGACTTCCACGAAGGTGATTGTGACAACCACACAGGGGGAAGAGCATTAATCTCCAGGATACTTAGGACTGGATACTTCTGGCCAACAATGAAGAATGATGCTATGGAATACTCAAAGAAGTGTGATGCTTGCCAAAGGCATGGAAATATTCTTCACCAGCCAGCAGAACCTATGTATCCTATATCCTCTTCATGGCCTTTCATGAAATGGAGAATAGATATTGTAGGCATGCTACCAAAGGCACCAGGCGGAAAGGTCTTTATGCCTGCTATGACAGACTACTTCTCTAAATGGATTGAAGCAGAAGCATTCGTGTAAGTCCGAGAAAGGGAAGTTATATCCTTTATTAAAAGAAATATTATAACTAGATTTGGTATCCTTTCTGAAATTGTTTGTGACAATGGTTCCCAGTTTATCGGGAAAATGTAACATCCCGAAATTTCTAAGAATAAATAATTAATATATTATTTATTTAAGACGGAAAAGTTTACTTGAGTTAATAGAAAAATAGTAAAATAATAAAGATGGAAGGATAAGTAGGCTAATTAGATGTAATTAATTATGGAACAAAAGGAAAGATGGGCCTAAGGTCCATGGGCTTAAGGGAGTATAAATACCCCTTAAAACCCTAATCCTTTCCATTTTCATACATCTCTACACCATAGTCTACACCATCAAAACACACACTTAACCCAATTCCCGTTTTTGAGAAAACCACCCACAAAGACACAAAGATTCCCGGAGATCTAGCCGTTGGATCGGTCTCAAATTTCAAATAAGTGTTCATAGGATATAAATTAAGATTTCCATCGATTAGATCTTCGATCAGAGGTCGGGAAATTTGATTTTTATCAGAAAAAACATAGCTGCTCAAAAGTGAAGATTCCGGAAACTGTTCAGCTGTTCCAACGACTGTAGCGGCGGTTTCCGGTGAAGGCGAGATGATGGATTTGTAGATCGGGACGAGACGGTTACGTGGCCGCTTGAATCACTCAAATCGGAGTTCGTTTGATATGGTTTTGAGCCTCTCGAGTGATTTTAGACAAAAACCTCAAAGGTACGTTTTTGTTAAAAGGCTTACTTTTCATGAACGGATTTACATGAAAATTGGTAGGATGATAGATCGGGTTATGATTATTGATTAAGTAGTGAACTTGATAGTAAACAGGTTAGTTGGTTTGTTTTGGTTATAACGAGTAGTGTTCGGTTTGTGAAAAGAACGGATAAACGAAGTCAGTTTTGCATAAAACTTAGTAGGATAGTAAATCGGACCTTATCATGTGATAAAGTTTCAAACTTGAAGTTTAAAATGAACTTAACGAACCTACGGCTATGTACGGCTCGTTTAAAGAAACCCTAGATATAGTTTTGAGCATCTTATCCATAAAGATCCAAGCTTTACGTTCATTCGGGTCAAGTTTGGACCGCAAACGGTCAAGGGAACGTTTGGGGCTAAGGCCGAACCATAATAAGTGAATAAAAGTCACGAGTCATGCGTTTTGAATGATGAAACAAACCTTGGACAGTAACCCGTCCGTTTACAGTTAAGTTCGCTTACATTATGTTCGCTCATAGTTAAGTTCACCTACCCGTAAGTTCGTATACAGTTAAGATCGCCTACATGTAAGTTCGCTTACAGTATGTTCGCTTACATTATGTTCCCTTGCACTTGAACTTCGCTTACAAATACAAGACTCGGCTACATTAAGGCTCGATTTTTTTGGATTACCTTAATGGTTCGAATACAAGGGAATGAAAAGGGTCTAAAAATAACCTAAGTAAAATAATCTAATATCGGGCCCTTAGATTAGACCAGACCTAGCCATTCTTGGCTGAAATACAAATAGGAAGAGTATTGATACATGTAACTATTATACAGTTAGCAGAGCTCAATTAAAGAAGGGATTAACAGTTAGTGGAGAAAGAAACATGATCCAGGTGAGTTTCTAGCCCCGTTTCCTTGTTATGTTTTTGGGGCTGTGTGCATACTCAATGTGAATGTTAATACACTTACCTTAAATGGTAAAGTGTATGTCTTAATGATGAATGTGATAGTTATGCTAAATTATGAATGTATTCTTGATAGTACGTGAATGACCTTCGGGTATTGCACGTATTGTTAAGGAAAGTATAATGCAGTATGTATGATATGAGTATGTGAATAAGGAAGTATGTATGACTATGATATGTATGATGTTATGTAAGATACGTATGAATGTGATAATGGAGAGGATAATGAAAGTTAATGCAAGGTTAAAGGGTTGCATACCCTAATAATATATGCGAAGGTTATAGGGCGTAATGCTCTTTAAAACGTAAGGTATGAAAATGAAAGAAAGAAAGTACGAAGGTAAGTAAGTATATTATAAAAGAAAGTACGAAGGTAAGTAAGTATATTATAAACGAAAGTATGTAGTTATGAATGTGTTGTATGTTGTATGATTAACTAGAACTCACTCAGCGTAGCTGACTTTTAGTATGCACGCAGGTGAGTAGGATGAAGCAGTTAGCTTGAGCGGGGACACATGGCAGAAGAATAAGAGTCTGGCATCTGAAGACTTAAGACGTTTTCAAAATTATATTTTGAATTGAAAGAATATGTTTTAATGAGACAAAGTTATGGATTTATATGTAATGTTTTAATATTCCGCGAATGTTTTTATTAACTCTGATATTTAGAACTATGTTTATGAGTAAATCCAACGTCCAAATGTGAGGCACCGGTAACGGGGCCTTACAGAAAAGAACCACTAACTTTTGTGACAGTTGGGGCATCAAGATGATCACTTCTACACCAGTTCATTCTCAAGCCAATGGTCAAGCAGAGTCAAGCAACAAAATTATCATCAACAACTTGAAGAAGAAGCTAGGATCCAAGAAAGGCAAGTGGGCTGAGGAACTTCCTTGTGTTCTTTGGGCCGATAGAATGACACCTAAGAATGCAACAGGTCAAACACCCTTCTCATTGGTGTTTGGATCAGAAGCTGTAATCCCTACAGAAATGGTGGTTCCTACTGCTAGAACAAGCATCCGTGATCCTGAGGCTAATAATGAAATCCTTCTCCAAGATCTAGATACTGTTGATAAGCTCAGAGACCAAGCTAAGATCAGAATGACAACATATCAACAAAGGGTAGCTGGGGTATACAACAAAAATATAAGGATCAGAAGATTTCAAGAAGGAGATCTGGTATTGAGAAAAGCCTTCCAAAATACAACCAACCCGGCAGATGGAAAGCTAGCACCCAAGTGGGAAGGTCCTTATCTTATCGAGTCGGAGGCAGGAAATGGGGCACATCATTTGCTCACAATGAAAGGCAACAGGTTACCAAGAGCATGGAATGCTATCCATCTCAAGAAGTACTTTTTCTGATCAGGATCAAGTATCCTGAGAGGATTGAGTATCCTTAAATGATCTAGGATCCTAAAATCGGTCACATCTATTTGATCACTTATCCTTTTCAGATTCTTATTAATTTAAGGATAATATATTTTTAACTTTTGTCTTTTCCAAGTTTTTAAGTAGCAATGCAGGTTTCAATAAGAGGTTCAATGTCTAAGAGGTTGGCCACCTCTCCCTCACACTTAAGGTACATCGCTATTTTCCTTGGCCTAGCCCACGATTGGGTATGACCCCCAATGGTCATACCCTCCAAGGTTTAAAGGTTTTCACCTTTCTTATAAATTAGAGTTTCTACACTCTCGACTGGAGCGCACGCTATCCAACGTATAGTCCGGGGCAGCGGGACCAGTACACGTTTAGTGGCTGACAATTTCGTTGTCTTCGGCTATATGGAGGATCCTACGATTTATGGTAGACGTACCATACCACCGGTTTATAACGTTTTCACGTTATCTCAAGACAAAGGTTTCTAACATTTTCATGTTAGCTAAGGTTTTGGCGTTTTCACGTGACTCACGTTTGGGCTAAATCCCGGTTTGGGCGAGTCCCCAGTTAACATCCGTATCCTTGGGCCAGTCCCCAGTTTGGGCTTGTCCCTAGTTTTCGGGATTGTCCCCAGATTACATGGGCTTGTCCCCAGATTACACGGGCGTGTCCCTAGTTGCACGGGCTTGTCCCCAGTTTATTTTTTTGGGCTTGTCCCCAGTTTATTGGGTTTAATCCCAGATATGATCATAAGTTATTTGCATCAGGTATCATAAATTAGATTCTGAGGATCACCGAAGGATCAATACTTATGGATTCAAAATCCTAAAATTTAGTTTTATGAGGATTGCAAAAGGATCAATACTTATGGTAGCTTAGGTCTACCCAGACATTACGGTATGATTTCTGTTTATCGATTTACACTTATTTGATTCAGTTTACATCTTCATAGATATAAGGATTCATTATTCTCAATCTATTTTTATAAGGATTTATGATCCTGGTTTATTTTTGCAAGCATATTCTATCCTAAAAACTTTTTACTAAAGAATATTTCCCAAAACTTTCAACAAGACTAAAGCTATATCAAACAAACTTTCAAAATAACAGACAATCAACAGATAGACAAAAGATATTGTTTATTAAACTTAATTGCAATTACCAAAAATCTTAACCCGGATTTCACCATTCAAAAAATGGACCATCCACCTGGGTTAAACAGGTGTTACTAGTTGTTCATGATTTGCAGGGAGAAGGATATACAGCCGGAAGGGAAGTTCCCAAGGAAACTCCATTGATATATGACAATTATATCCAGCTTGTCAAATCTCATATGTTTTTGCAGGAAGTTTAAATTCAAAGGCAAAATGACAGCTATGATCTTATCACAACCGCCATTTTGGGGGCAATTGTTAGTGCACAGAAATTTGACACTGTGGATACGTTATCCTGGCATATGTTCTTGGATCAGTGATCCTTAGTCAGATCCCGTCAGGATCAAGGATCCTCAGTACTTATTATTTACTAAAGATTGTTCCTATGTATAACATTATATTTGACAAATGTAACGGCTAAGAGACCTGGTCTACCCCCGATTTCGCAGCCTGAGTGATAGAGCACGTGGTCAAAGTGGCTGTTACGATTATATTGAAGACAATGGCGGATTTTTAGGGATTATCAGTTAATAGTCTTTATTATTAATAACTCCATTGAGTTATTGTCTTTTATTTATAATTGTGATTATGATCAGTTAGAAAAACACATTGTATTCGTACACACCTGAGCATTCTCTTTAACACAGCTCGTTCAATTAGCTATCGTTGTAATACTGATCATATTCTCCAAACCTTGTATCCTCATTTTTTATATTAATAAAGTGGTGATAGACAATTGTCATTACCGGGGTTTTTGTGCCGGCGATCCGAACCAGATCAAGGGATTTTTCCCGTAACAAATCCGTGTGTTTTTGTTTGCAATCGATACATACTTGTTTTCATCACCATAGCACTAATCCTCACTAAACGAATTTAGATACATTATCCTTAGCAGATTTTTATCCAAAGCAGGTTTAGACTTGGTAGGCTTGGGTTTGGTAATAGGGAACGATCATGGTTTGGGCTTGGTTGGCAAAGGCTAGGCATGGGCAATTGTTTAAGAAATGGTTGGGATCACCACAGTTAAAGCAAGCTCGGGGTTGTTGGGGTTGGTTTGGTGGATATGGTGCATAGCGGTGTTGGAATTTTGGGGAGTGGTTCTTGGTTGGTTAGGGTTGGTTGTGCGGATCGGCATGAGGTGTTGAGATGACCAAAACGGTTACAAATAGTGCATTGGCGACATGACAAGTGTGATGGGTGGTGACGTTGGAAATTGTTGCATAGTGGGAAAGTACCGGTGTATGGTCTTCGGGTTTGAGAAGGAGCTTGGGCTTGTTGTTGTGGTTAGGTAACGACAAAGTTTCGGTGATTAGTCTTAGGTTTCTTTTTGTTGTGGTTGTTGTTGTGGCGGGAAGAGTTTGAGTAGTTTATGGCTTGTGGTGTGGGTTCAACTTTGGCTTGTGGTGCGGGTTCGGGCTGGGCTTTCTCACTTGGTTTCTTGAGGGTTAGTGTACCCGCTTTCACATGGTTTTCCGATAGCGCACCGGCTAGAGTGATAGCATCCTTAAGATTCACGGGTTTGCTACCCATTAATGAGTCCCAGATTTGCATTGGTAGGCCCCCAATATATTTGTCAAGTTCACGTTCGGTAGGGGTAACCAAGTGAGGGACGAGGATGCTCAGCTCGTGGAAATGAAGTGAATAAGCGGCATTATCACCACATTCTTGCTTGAGGTTCCAGAGTCCTCCTCAAGCTTTTGAAGCTCGTGCTTGCGACAGAACTTCTTCGTCATGAGTGCCTTGAGGTCGGACCATGGGAGAGCCATAGCCGTTTCTGATCCTTGGAGGTGCATAACACTACCCCACCAAGTAAGAGCCGCTTTTCTAAACATGCTCGAAGCAAAATTTTTCTTTTTCTCTTCGGGGCACTCGTTGTGTCGGAACACACTCTCAATCGATTCAAACCATTGCAACAAAGTAGTCGCATAGTTGGTTCCAAGGAATTCAGACGGGTTAGCACTTGTAAATTGCTTATACAAATAGGATACGGGTTTGGGTTCAACGGGTGCAAAAACGGGTGGAGGTTTGGTAGCTTGGACTTGGGTTATAAGTTCGGGAATCACAGCGGCCATTTGCTTGACGACAAACGCGCCCATACGTCGGTTGGAGTTCTTGTGCGGGTGGCGGCTTACCGGAGGCATGCTAAAAATAATAAAGAAATGGAATAAGTTTTAGGTAAAAGGAAATGAATACGAGGGTGTATAAAAAAATAAAATAAAACTTCAATTTTTGATTGTGAATCCTAGAGTTAGTGAGGAATAGATGTTAGTGTTAGACAAAATATGAAACTTTTAAAAATCCAAAAACAAAAACGTAAAATGAGTTTTGAGAGGTTAAAGCTTAAAATTTTGAGATTTTGAGATTTATAGAGTCGGGAAATCGTACATGAACCACCATGATTTGATATTCGAACACTAAAAATTTTATAAAACACCACGTTGGAGTCTTAAACATGTGCACGTACCACCGCGTCTTTTTCATGTTTTCGACTCAAATAACGATAATAATACCATAATAAATTGAGATACAACGTCATGTCAAAACACTAGTCCAGGTATCACCGTGGCTCTAATGTTTTAACACCGAAAATTAGGATGGCGACCGGAACGCTGGCATTCGACTACTTAAAGTATTGACATATATAACGCGGTTCGTTGGCCTAGAAAACGAGCACTATAATTCAGCCATCCCAGGTAAGTAAATCACCTTCGATTCTGGGAATCTTTTTGTCAAATGGTCGTTTCATAATGTCTCGTTCCCTATGATGGCTACAAACCCGATACAAATGCAACCTTTAAGAGATTTGAAATAACGGGATCAAAGCTAAGCTTGTAATCCATAAAACACGATAAAAATCTAGGTTTTGCGTTTTAAGGTAAGGATACCTTGGAAATACTATGAAAGTGTGTGTATGTGAACATTTATGATATTGGTGAATTTTAAACAAGTTTATAAATAAACATGGGAAATGAACAATCAAATAGAGTAAACACGTATAAGCGCACGTATAGGACCCTAAAGCATAACAATACTAGGTCGTTACGTCTAACCAAGTATCCTATTGTCAAGGCTCTGAAACCAATCTGTCACACCCCGAACAAAGGCGGCGGAACATGCCGAGGTGTAATGATTGCTCATAAGCGCATGACACTATTTAAAGTGATAATATTTAACAAGCTCGTTTCATTTCACAACATCAAAATGTCACATAAACATACTTGTTCACAAAATATTTATAACAAAAGATAGAAAATAAATATTGTTCATTTTTGCTAATATCCTAACGGTCTTTGATAGCGTTTTCTCCAACTCCATAATCAACCTAAATGCAAACCTGTAACATTTCATAAAATAAAGTTTATCAACACAATGGTTTGTGAGCAATTCATTGTTTTGAGCATATATGTATATAATAAGAAATGCCACAATCTTGTATACGAAACATCAAATAAATAGAATTAATTAGGATAATATGAGGTCGCTAATAAGAATACATTAGTGGCACCATCTATAAGAGAATACCAAAAATAGATTCGGATTTCATGAGGTCGTTAATAAGAATACATTAACGGCACCATGCTATAAGAGAATCCTAGATAGTTCACGGATTTATGAATCAACCTTCCAAAAGCGGTGAACACATAAGCCTATAACCATGTAAGCATAGAAAACCAAATCGAGCATTTATTTAAGTAAAGTATACAATAACGGTTGTGGTTTAAGATTCAAGTATAAAGCATTTAATTTGAATAAGTATGAAATGTCCCCCAAAACGAAAGATGGAAAATGGAGTATGAAAGTACCCACATTTTAAGTAAGAAACTTGACTCGGAAAAAGTCGGGTAATCGGAAGAACGAGTCTAACGAGCAAGGCCTAAATAAGAGTAAAAGCCTTGAATTAGAAAGGTTGTCTTGAAAGTCTTTTAATAAATTAAATGATTGAGAAATGAAAATAATAAAAGTTCAAGGTTTAAAATGTAACTATTTAAGAAACTATAATAACTCTTTAAAAATGTAAGTTTGCTCGAAACCGGGTTAAAGTATCTAACCTTAATATTTACTTAACATATGTTAAGTCATAATGTGGGTAAAAATGCAAGAATGCAAATCCCATTAGAATAAAGATACTACAACGGGTCTTTAATGAGTGTTCGGGTTGTTGGTTCGGGTCTTGGTAATTGGTCAAACCCAAAGTCAACTTTTCAAAATAATAAATGTTATGAGAGAACTCAATAAAATATATTAACACTTAACCAAGTATGTAGTTCCATTGTTTTAGAACTAACAGCGCACGCTAAGCGAGTGTTCGGTTTTGTCGGTCCAACTTTGTTATAAGATCAAGTTGGATTCAACATTCCAAGTACTTTAATAAATTATTTAAAATTAGTTTGTAAAGTATTATTAAATAAATATACATGTCTTGATAGCCAAAAACACACTTGTGTGTCTTAAGCGAGTGAAAATCCGTTTAGTTCGGTTTGGTTCGGTTTCCATCTCATAATAAGTTCATAGATGGTTTCCACATGCCCAAATATCAAATGACTTGTATAATAATTTATAAATGATGAAACTTAAGTTTTATAACCAAAAAGTTAACAATAAAGTCTTTAAAAGAAAGTTCGGTTTGGTTCGATTTCCATCTCACATATAGTTCATAGATGGTTTCCACATGCCCAAATATCATAGAACTTATAAAAATGATTATAGAAATTTAAATCTAACAAAAAGCATTTTTTAAAAAATTATTTAATAAAGCTAGTAAACAAGTTCGGTTTATGGTTTGGACTATTTACGGTTAAACCGAGGCTTGTCTCTACAAAGCTATAACCATGGAACTTCATAAATATGACAAACAAACTAAAATGAGCATGTTAGTAATCAATAATAAAGTTAGATGGTTAGATGCGAAAATATATAACAAGGACCACGAAAGTCCTACATGTAGCCTTGCCTTACGAGGCCTGAAACTTTACCAACCGGGGTCGGATAAGTAACTACCAAAGGTAACAAGGGGTGTATATTATATATATATGTTGTGTCATATGCTTTAAGCCTGTCCCATGGTGCATGCTCTTTGCGGATGATATTGGGTTAGTGGCTGAGACTAAACAAAACTTGAACGATAGGCTAGAGGAGTGGCGTGTAGCTTTAGAGGATAAAGGTATAAGAATTAGTCGCTCTAAGATAGAGTACCTTTGTTGTAACTTCAGTGGTGTTGGTGATAGCGAGGACACCCAGATCACTATCGAGGACCAGGTGGTTCCGCAGATAATGAAGTTTAAATATCTCGGATCATTTGTCCAAAGCAATGGAGAGATAGACAGTGACATAAACCACCGCATACAAGCTGGATGGTGTAGGTGGAAAGCGGCCACTGGGGTTTTGTGCGACAAGCGGTTCCCATCTAAATTAAAGGGGAAATTCTATAGACTCGCAGTTAGACCTGCAATGTTGTATGGAACAGACTGTTGGGCCATCAAGAAGACACAGGAGCACAGGATGGAGTTGGCAGAGATGAGGATGCTGAGGTAGATGTGCGGACACACTAGATTAGATACGATTAGAAATGAGGTCTTTAGGGAAAGATTAGGAATAGTTAGCATATCAGAGAAAATAAAGGAAGGGAGATTGAGATGGTTTGGGCATGTGAAGAGGAGACCGACAACAGCGCCAGTTAGAGTAGTGGAAGCCTTCATTGTGGAAGGAAAGAGGAGTAGAGGCAGGCCTAAATTGACTTGGGATGAGAGAATTAGACATGACTTGACATAGTTGCACCTCTCTTAGGACATGGTCCAGGATAGAGATTCTAGGAGACGTAGGATTAAGGTTAGCGACTTCTAGGGGAAGGCACCTAGTTAGCTTAGCTTTCTATTTAGGGTCTAGTTGGCAAGTCTTGATCCTTTGTTTATGAATTTTTTTTTGTTTTGATGCTGCTTTTTGTTTCTTATGCCCTTTTCTTAGTAGGTTACAGATTCCTTGCTTTTTTGGTAGTTTGTTATTTATGTATTGCTAAGTGTCTTTTGCTTGTAGGATGTATGTTTACTATGATTACCTGTATGTAGCTTTATGAGCCGGGGGTCTCTCTGGAAGCAGCCTCTCTATTCTCTCGGATAGAGGAAAGACTTGCCTACATCCCACCCTCCCCTGACCCTACCGATAGCGTGCTATGCGGTGGGATATACAGGGCTTGATTGATTGATTGAATGTTGTGCCATATGCTTTAAGTATTAAGATAGACTAAGATATACAAATAAAAATGAAGAACTAGCATAGTTTGACTTTGGAAGCCAAACTTGACATAAACTTGAAAATAACCTTGAATGATTCTTGAATTTTGAGTGAGGAAAGAGTTTATGAGCAGGGATTTTTGCGGGAAAGGGTTGGGTATTTATAGGACAAGCTTAATATGGTTAAACAAGAGGTTTGTTGGTTAAAAATCGGATTCGTTGGACAATAAACCAAACAAGGAGACCAAGGGGACAAATCTGTTTGCAAACGGCCGAGCCGCGCGACCACATAGGGTCTCCCCGTCGCGCTACGCAGCGGGTGGGCTAATGGTATTTTTGCAACTTTCAAAAATGACGGGTACGCCACCAAAGTTCGTTTTAGGTGATTTTAACGCATTTTAAGGGCTGAAAAGGATGTTTTCAAGACCAAACAAGTGTAAAACAATATTGTAACATAAAATCCATCATTTTGATTATTTCATAAGTTTCGGTTTACATAATAAACGAATATAAAACGAGTACAAAACGAATACAACTGAGACCCGAATTTGACGAATGTCGCACGGGTCATATCCTCTAAAGTTCCAAAACACAAAGTCAAGGACCCGAGTAATCATCCACCCCAAGGATAGATAAATTGTTAGGGAATTTGTAAACATTCTTTCGCCCCAAGGACAGTCAAACTATCCCAGGACACATCCACCTTAACCCCCCACCAGGGAAATTTGTAAGTCCCCCCGGGGCGTCGCCGATCGATACGAGATCCGCACGAGGTCTAGGAGTGCGGAATCCTCCTAGACTCGTTTATTGGTGTAAAGATGAAGAACACAAACACGTACACGAACAAATACACGAACAAATACAAGAACGGGATAATCAAATCTGCAGATTCTTATATAATAATCAAAACACGTTACATACCGTAACCAAACAGAAAACACGACTGACCCGAGGTGAGCTCTACCTCGGGTCGTCTCACACGACTCTCCTTGTCTCTTACTCTCTCTAAACAAACAAACTGCTCAAAACACACACTAATTTCTGGATTACTAAACCTAAACAAGACACACGTGTATATATATAAAACATTCTCGGGCCTGGGCTTCAGTAGGCGAAGTTGTTATAACTTCGCCTATGGCAGAAGTTATTCTAACTTCGCCTATGGCAGAAGTTGTTACAACTTCGCCTACGGCGAAGTTGTTATAACTTCGCCTATGGCGAAGTTGTTCTAACTTCGTACTTCGTTTCCGCTGATCAGAATTGCATAGCGACGGTCACAAAATGCACCAACAGACTCCCCTTTGACCGTTGCTCTCAATTCTAGCAAACACAAAAGATCATCTGTTACAAAACATGCACCAACAGACTCCCTCTTAACTGATGATCTTCTGTTTGTTCTTCAACCAGCCGTGTCTGAAACTGTCATGTAGCTTCACAAATCTACCAATCACCCAGCGTCTTCCATATCAGATCTTCCCTTCAGTGTAAGCTTCTCCGACTATAACGATTGAGGTATTTGAAATGCATGCATCCTCGTGCCAATATATCATCTCAACCAATCACGTGAGTCCATCTGACTTCACCAACACGTGAAGTTGGGCTTCCTCCACAACTTCACCAACTCGTCGGCATACGATAAGGTTTAATCTTCAACTACTCAACATCAAGTGATCAATTTCATCACAAAACCACCTTGACAGAATCTAACACATGACCATTAATTAATCCAAAGCATCTTCAATCACCAGGGATAACGATCAAGAACATAAACACTTTAGTTCCCGATTAAATCCAACTTGTTCCAGAATTTTCACTCTAATAAATAAGCATCACGTTTCAGGATCCAATTCTCGAACGCCTTGAAAATAACATAAATAATATGCTCTGACCGCAATCCAGTAATGACAAAAACCTTCAGTTCAATTTGACTTTCTTCAGTTGGTCAACCTCGAACAACAACAATTTCATTGCCCACAAACACCCAAATATGTGTCAATATCCAGTTTCAATCAATATCCCATTCACAAACTCAACTCCATATCCAGAGTTGACACATATTTGTTCACACGTAAGACCCAGAGATAACAAGTTTCACTCGTTGACGGAACAACATCTCCGGTCTCACAATAATCGTGTACACCTGGCCATACAGACGAAAACTCCAAAACACTTTTTTTTTCTCGTTAACTTCGCCTAAAGTCAACTTCGCCTGTCCATAACTTCGCCTATTCCATAACATCGCCTGACTGATAAGCGAACTTGTGAGGTAGGCGAAGTTGTGGATAACTTCGCTTAACCTTATATCTTCGCCTAAACCCTAAAATTTAAGCGACAACTTCGCCTGAACCCCATAACTTCGCCTGCGGCGCTGTTCAGCCAAGAACACATCAGATTCGTGCCAGAAACACCAAAACGCAGATCTCGAACCATAGCATAAGAGCCTAAGGCTCTGATACCACATGTAAGTCCCTGGATGGATCTGCACGGGATATCTCGATCTACACATGTGCGGAATCCCTGCGTAGGTTGTTACGAGCGTAGAACACGAATCAGACAAACACACGATACGAATAAACGAACACACGTTATATTATAACCGAAACACGTGATATAATCACTGAATACAGACTCAATACTCTCTAGTTCTCACGTCTCTCGACTCACACACGTCTGTATACGATTACCTTCAACTAACTTAAACAAGCCGTGACCTAGCGTATAAATACACGACAACTTCGCCTGATATGTTCAGGCGAAGTTGTTGCTAACTTCGCTTGACTAACAAGTTCGCCTGATAAGCGAACTTGTCAGTAACTTCGCTTAAACATAAACAAAACACAATTAACATTACAGACTGGATTACAGACACTAGACTATGAACTACTGACATTATGCACCAACAAAATTAATGAATTTTACAACATCCATTTGACCCGGTCACGGCTTAACAAAAACATTCACGTGGTGGCCACACACACACATCCAAATAAATCAAATATAAATCATGTAAACTTCCAAGCATAGATAGCAAATATAATATAATCTATGCAATATCATCCAAACTATTCAAATGGGTTTTATCGTCATAAAGCTTGTACGCTAGCCCAAAACATAAAACATTTAAAAAGGGGCATCATGAAACTCACATGATATGGATCACAAAAAAAAAATCAACGAGACGGGGAACCGCTAGGTGAAGTAAAGAGATGCAAAATCCCTAATTTAAATCCCCACAAGGTTTCCAAAATTGCACAACAGACGTGTCCGCTCGCGTATAAATAAACTTCGAGTATAACTTGTTCTGAACCCATGCGCGCGCAGCATCTTAAAATACCGACGCGAACGAAAACTAAAATTGTCATAACATGACCATACGAACTCCGATTTGAGCAAACAACATATACACGAACTCGTCTCAACAAGCCGGACCTTATAAAATTACTATCACCTGCTGCTACAGCCTCCACGGCTTCCGTAACCTGAAACAGCCTACTGGTTCGTTCGGTTTTGCACGTTATCAATCGAACACCTTGAAACCATAGCAAACGAACTCCGTTTTAGGAAAATTAGATATCCATATGTTCGTCTCACTGAACCCCCCCCCACCCATCTGCGCCGGCTGGCATCACTGGAAAACGCCTTCAGCATCGCCAGAAAAATAAACCGTCAGCCGGAATGCGAACCATTTCTTGTTTTTCTTATAACTTGATCAGACGAACTCGAAATCAAGCAAATAATATATCCACGCGACCGCGTCACCGAGCACTACTACCCCTACCCTTGAAGAAGCGTTGCCGTTGTAACAGTTACCCGTGACGCAAACAATGGCTGGATTTCTTGGTTCCTTCGCTGGAACATTGTTTTGATCGAACCCTTCCTCGTCTGAACATCTAAATCCTCCATACCACCAATTAAAGACCAAGGAATGATCCAAACACACAATACAAACCTGGAATTGAACTAGGGAAGCCTTCGGTTTTGACCTAGTAAGAGATGATTAAGGGCTTGAAATGGCTGGAAAAAGAAGAAAATCGATGGGAGGGTTGCACCAAAATACCGATCGCAAGAGGGTATGGGGCGGCTAGTTCATTTTATTTTTTTGGGGTTTTACACAAATGGTCCCTCTGTTTGCAAGGTGTGTTAACTTGTTCCCAAAGCTAGGTAATCTCACTTCTAAAAACTACACAAGGCCCCTCAACTAGGAAATAATAAGAAAGAATTTGATTGCCGAAAATATATAAACTAAACACTTGTTCAAAGACGATCGAAAATTTACGTGTGTTACATATACACACACAAATCAACAGTATCTCAGGAATTGCGCCCATTGTGTAACATTTTTGTTTTTTCGTATTTTATTCGGTACTGTAAAACACGACCTGAGTTTGGTATTCAGATCGTTCTCATTAGTAAAATCGTGTATTTATTGAGTATATGTTGTTATTATTTCATGTTGTGTCATTATGTCATGTGTAATCGTTAATTTGACATGTTGAATCGGGTATGTCTAGATTAATATTTTAACATGTAAAATAGTCATCTTAAATTAACTTTTTATCCTAAGTATTTTTACTTGGCATCTTTTATTTAAAGAAAAGCATATTTCTAGCATATTTCAAACACAACTTTCTTTCAAAGATGATCTTTAATGGTCACACCTTAACAAGTTCTTACGTTATTGAAGTATTTGTTTTGTTTAATTTATTTTGATTCATGAATCATAAAGATTTTAATGATAGATGATCATACATATTAGTTAGGGCATGAATTTTATACTAAGGATCCTTTATCCTTGACTATCTTATGGATAGTTTATCCTTGAAATATGTATCAGGATATAAAGGATCGACAATCCTCGGTATTACTTGTTTACTAATGATTGCGTTTAGTATGGTGATGTGTTAGACAGGTGTGGCAACTTTAAGACGTACTTGCATCAACTATCCTCGCAGAGTATTCTCTAGATGGAGTATGGATCCAGGATCCTAATTCAATGTAGCTGCTAATGGACGAACTGATGTGAAGATGGATGTTTAAATATCAACAACGGCTACAAGACTTGTTCCTCCGCTTATCTTGCTACTGAACGGCTATTGGCACGTGGTCAAAGGTCATGGAGCAGCTAGTGGAAGACTTCCGGATTGTTAGGGAATATTGTTATTGATATTTTCTTATTTAATTGAGCTATGATCGAGTAGAAAAAAAACACATGTACTATCACACACACTAGAGCAGAAGCAAACATTCTCTCTACTCACTAGTTTACTTTGTAACCTCGATCATAATCTCTACAACCATTGTAACCACCTTTTACCATTAATAAACTTGACGGTGATAGTTTTCACCGTCCGGGGGTTTTTTGTGCTGGAGATTACGATAATCACATACTAACCAAACAAAGGTTACCTTGTTGATCCTTGACCGAAGAGATTCGACCAACGATTACCTCATTAATCCTTGACCGAAGAAGTTCGTCCAAAGATTACCTTTTTAAGTTTTGATTGTCATAAGATTATCGTGATTAAGGGTTTCTTCCCCCGTGATCAAACCATTGTGTTCACCAAATATTACGATTATACACTTTTCGTTTTTGTGTTAGCACTATACCTCACTTTTACGAATTTGGATACTTGATCCTTAGCAGAATTTTGTCCAAAACAATTTGGCGCCCACTGTGGGGCAATTGGTGCTATAATCCAGATTATTTCCTATCAATTTTCAACCTTTCATACCCATATCACTTTCAATGGCCTCTCAATCAACCTCTGCTTCATCAACAATGCCGTCTTCGGTTTCTCTCTCATCAAGGACATTGCCGCTGATGCCTCCGCCAATCACGGGAGCACCAAAGGCTGCTTCTTCTGGAAGCAAAACGCAACTACAAGTTTTCCAGAGCTCAAAAACCGATGCTACTGCGCCGGTGGTTAACACTAACAATGATGTTTCATCTATGTTTTTGCAGGTCAAGGCATATATGGAGCAACAGAACAAGACCAACCAAAGGATCCTGCGTGAGATCGAAGATATCAAGAAATCTAAGAGGCCAGCAGAGGATCTCACCCCTCTGATGCCAAGGATGCTGGATTTCACAAGTCCAGGATCCCTGGCTCAGTTTCCGCAAGGATCATCCATCCTTCAACAAGGATCCATGGGTCTTCAGACTCAACGATCCTCAGCCTATCAGCAAGGATCATCCATCCTTCAACAAGGATCCATGGGTCCTCAGACTCAAGGATCCTCAGCCTTTCAGCAAGGATCATTCATCCTTCAACAAGGATCCATGGGTTCTCAGACTCAAGGATCCTCTGCCTTTCAGCAAGGATCATCCATCCTTCAACAAGGATCCAGGGGTTATCAGATCCAAGGATACTCGGATTTCCAGCAAGGACCATCTAGCTTCAACCATGGGTCGATGGGTAACCAATGCAGAGTTCCTCGATGTTCCAAAGGGGATCAGGGATGCTTCCACTAGGATCCTTTGGGATTCCTTATCAAGGATCCTTCTTTCAGGATCAATGATCCTTTGGATCCCACCATCAACGGTCTTCCGAAGTCCATGATGGGGACATAATCCCCATGCAGACCATAGCCTCTGGAGGACCCACTCCGATTGCTGACTCCTCTTATCCCAGATACTCGTCCGGGATGCCAAACTTCACCCAACAGAGAGGTAACTGGTATGATCCTATATCCTTAAACACTAACCATGGTTCCATGCAGGTATCAACCAGTCAATGGCCAAGAAGTTGAAAAAACTCAAGGACATGATATCCAGTGTTCCCGGGGTGATACGTCCAATTTCTGAGATACCGGAGGGAAGTCACAAGTTATCAAGATTCACTCCACCTATCTGTGACGTGGAAATCCCGAAGCGATTCCAAACTCCCAACATGAAGACTTATGACGAGAGCACCGATCCTGAGGAACACGTTGCCCAATATAGGGAAAGGATGGAAATTAATCCTGTTTCTGAAAGGCTCAATGAAGCTTGCCTTTGCAAAGGATTTGGAGCCACACTAACGGGAGCTGCACTAAAATGGCTGCTAAGTCTCCCCCCTTTCTCGGTTACATCTTTCTCTCATTTTGTTAATTTGTTTAACACTCAATTTTCCAGTAGTCGGAAGTTTGAGAGGTTAACCAGTGATTTATATCGTGTTATCCAGCCTAGGGATGAATCCCTTAGGGATTTCGTTACCAGGTTCGGCAAGGAAGCTCTAGAAATCCCAAACCTTGATATGACTACTGCTGTTGAAGCATTCAAGATGGGAATTCAAAAGAGCTACCCCATTTTATGATGATTTAGTAATGACTCCGTGCAGGACACTAGACGAGGTCAGAAACAGGGCATTAAGATACATCCGGTTAGAAGAAGATAAAAAGATCCAAGATCATTTCAGGGAACAAACGAAACAAGAAACTCCCGAAAAGAATAAAGGATCCGCAATAAGAACAACAATTCAAAGCCGTACAACAAATTCAACAATCAGAACGTACGAGCGGTTGAAGAAGAAGACAACGATGAAGACTATCCTTGCATCTCAGACTATTGTTTCTCTGTGGACACCCATGGATTGATCTGTGCCATGAAGGATCTAGGAGAAAAAGCAAGGTGGCCCCGAAAGAATGAAAAGACGACCGGCTTCAAGGACAAATCTAAGTGGTGCGCCTTCCACGAAGACTTTGGCCACGCGACAGACGAATGCATCGATTTAAGGAGGGAAATTGGTTACCTCCTAAGCAAGGGTCACTTTAAAGAACTCTTGGGAAGGAAGAAATCCAAGATCCAGGATCCTAAAGAACTTCCACAGAAAGCAACTACTCCACCACCAAATGCTCATGTGATCAACTTTGTCTCAAGAGACTACGAATTATTTCAAGATTCTTGTGCTATAGAAGAAAGTCCCATAGAAGAATTCGAGTTGGACGATGAGAGAAGACCGCTCATCCCCACTACTCGAGTGACTGATCAGAGAGTCTTTTTCAATTCAAGGATCCAGGATCCTCATCAGGACAAGCTGGATGTTCAAGCGGTCAATTTCATCTCTGGAGGTTCAGACATATGTGGAACTTCTTTCTCCGCAGCAAAAAGACTGGCCAAAGAGATAAAGATGGATAATGGAGATCGACCAATAGTGTCAACCACCTTAACGACAGACAAGAGAATCTTCTTCGATGAGGAAGACAAATTGAACATTCAGGATCCTCATCATGACGGTTTGATTATTACTTTATTTATCTCTAACCATTATGTACGCAGGATCCTAGTGGATGGTGGCAGCTCGGTCAACATTATCCAACATGATGTCCTCAAGAAGATGAACATCCCGGATTCAGAGAACATTCCTAGAACATCGGTGCTAGTCGGTTTTAGTGGTGAAACCAAAACGATATTGGGGGACATCAATCTCCCAATTTACATCGAAGGGTTAAACTCATACCAAAAATTTTGTGTTATAGATAACCTTTCCTGTTGCAATGTTATTTTAGGTAGGCCCTGACTCCGTGGAATGAAAGCAGTAGCCTCAACTTATCACCAATGCATCAAGATACCTACTCCTTGGGGAGTTGTAAAAATAGTGGGTGACCAAGCGGAGGCCAAGAACTATTATTCATCATCAATGAAGCCAACAGCCAAGCAGACTATAGCATAGCAACTACAGCAACATCCTTGGGACGTGCTGGAAGCTCGGGAGAAAGACCTTAAGGAAGTATCATTGGACCCCGAATATCCAGAAATAAAGGTGTTCCTAGGATCCAGTATCCCCAGCGAGATTGAGGAGGATTTAATATCCTTCTTAGGGCGAAGAAGATCTACCTTTGCCTTTAAGCATTCTGACATGACAGGTATTTCAAAAGAGGTAATCACTCATAAGCTCGGCCTTGATTTATCTGTCAAACCCGCCCATCAGAAGCGAAGGAAATTCGCTCCTGAGAGGAACAAGATCATACAAGAAGAAGTTGAAAAACTTCTTAAAGCCGGTATGATCAGAGAGGTTCAATATCCTCGATGGCTAGCTAATGTGGTCGTTGTTTCAAAAAAGAATGGAAAGTGGAGGGTGTGTGTCGATTTTACCGATTTAAACAAGGCATGCCCCAAGGATCCTTTCCCATTACCACATATAGATTCCATGGTGGATGCAACGGCAGGACATGAAATGCTTACGTTTATGGATGCTTCCTCTGGATTTCAATAAATTCAGATGGAACCATCTGATCAAGAGGATACAACATTCATGACTCCTACCGGCATATACTGTTATACTGCTATACCGTTTGGACTAGGAAATGCAGGGGCAACATACCAAAGATTGGTCAACATGATGTTCAAGGATCAGTTGGGAAAGACTATGGAAGTATACATAGACGATATGGTGGTAAAGTCAAAGAAAGCTGAGGATCACCATAGAGACCTCGAGGAAGCATTCAATATCCTTGACCATTATAACATGAAATTGAATCCGTCAAAAAGCCACTTTGGTGTTTAGGCTGGAAAATTTCTGGGATATATGGTGACTGAAAGAGGAATTGAAGCAAGCCCCGAACAGATTGAAGTCATCCTCAACCTGAAATCTCCTATAAACGCGAAGGATGTCCAAAGGCTCACAGGAAGAATAGCTGCGCTCAATAGGTTCATCTCGAGACCCTCTGAGAAGTGCAAAGACTTCTATGACATCCTTAGGAAGAATAAGAAGTTTGAATGGACAGAGAAGCATGAAGCTGCGCTTACAGCCTTAAAGGATTACTTATCCTCGGTTCCAGCTCTAATGAAGCCCGTGGATAGAGAATCCTTATATCTATCTCTTGTTGTCTCAGGAAATGCAGTGAGCGCCGTCTTGGTAAAGGATCATGAAGGTGAACAGCATCCAATTTACCATGTAAGTAAAAGTCTTCTAGATGCGGAAGCCATGTATTCTCATTTAGAAAAGTTGATTTTTGCACTTATTATGGCTTCTACTAAGTTGAGACATTATTTTGAAACCCATCCTATTATTTTGAGAACTAACTATCCTGTAAAGAATGTTCTTAGAAAACCAGAGTTATCAGGTAGAATGGCCAAGTGGGCTGTAAAATTAAGTGCATATGATATCCAATACGATCCGAGAACAGCAATAAAGTCTCAAGCACTAGCGGACTTTGTGGTTGATTTCACTAATGATCTACAAAAAGAAGCTGACTTGGTGGTCCAACAACTGGAAAAGACCAAGGATCCTTGGATACTATTCACCGATGGTGCTTCCAATGTAAGAGGTACAGGATTGGGGATCCTACTGAAATCGCCACAGGGGGACATATTACCCCAGTCCATAGCTTGTGAATTCCAAGCAACAAACAATGAATCAGAGTACGAGGCTCTAATCGCAGGTTTGCAATTAGCCAAAAGCATGAGGATGAGGTATCCTCAAGTTTATGTAGATTCTTTATTAATAACTAACCACTTAAATGGCTCGTATGCTGTTAAAGGTGAGAAATTAATGAAATATTTAGATGTTGTGAAGGAGTTATCGAAATCCTTCGAAATATTTAGTATTACACAGGTACCGAGAGAAGAAAACTCTGGGGCAGACGCCTTGGCAAACTTATCCTCATCTCTGAAGATTCCTGAGGATTTGAAAATCCCAATAATCCATATTCTCTCGCCAGCAATAGGAGAACAGGAAGTTGGAGAAATAACGAATGATAAAGAAATCGTGCTCTGGGATCCTTTATCCTCAAATAACAAAGGATCATGGATCCATCCTATCAAGAACTACATTCAGACTGGAGAAATTCCAGCCATAGAAAATCCCAAGTCCTTCAAACTCAAGGTATCCCAATATATTTTGTTAGATGATATGGTATATAGAAAATCTCTTTAAGGTCCATATCTGAGGTGCATCGAGGATCCTGAGATCCAAGAAGTACTCAAGGATTTTCACGAAGGAGATTGCGGCAATCACACAGGTGGAAGAGCGTTATTTTCCAGGATACTCAGAACTGGATACTTCTGGCCAACAATGAAGAAGGATGCAATGGAGTATTCGAGGAAATGTGATGTTTGCCAAAGACACGCGAACATCCTTCATCAGCCGGTGGAGCCTCTGTATCCTATATCCTCTTCATGGCCCTTCATGAAATGGGGTATGGATATTGTGGGCAAGCTACCAAAAGCACCCGGTGAAAAGGTTTTTATGCTTGCTATGACTGACTACTTCTCCAAATGGATTGAGGCAGAAGCATTCGTACAAGTCCGAGAAAGGGAAGTAATATATTTTATTAAACGAAATATTATAACTAGATTTGGTATTCCTGCTGAGATTGTTTGTGACAATGGTTCCCAGTTTATCGGGAATAGAACCACTAACTTTTGTGATAGTTGGGGCATCAAAATGATTACTTCTACTCCAGTTCATCCTCAAGCCAATGGTCAAGCAGAGTCTATCAACAAGATCATCATCAACAATCTAAAGAAGAAGCTAGGATCCAAGAAAGGAAAATGGGTTGAAGAACTTTCTTATGTTCTTTGGACAGACAGGACTACACCTAAAAATGCAACAGGCCAAACACCCTTCTCTTTGGTGTTTACTACCAATCCGGCTGATGGAAAGCTAGCACCCAAATGGGAAGGACCGTATCAAATTGAATCGGAGGCAGGAAAGGGGGCATATCATCTGCTCACAATGGAAGGCAACAGGTTACCAAGAGCATGGAATGCCATCCACCTCAAGAGATATTTTTTCTGATCAGGATCCACTATCCTGAGAGGATATATTATCCAAAAAAAGGATCTAGGATCCTTAAATAGGTAACATCTATCTAATCAGTTATTCTTTTTGAATTATTACTGTTAATTTAAGGATAATATATTCTTAACATTTTATCTTTTCCAAGTTATGAATAACCATGCAGGATTATAATGATTCATTTGTTGCTCAAGAGGTTAGCCACATCTCCTTTGCATTTGAGGTATTATCTTATTTCTCTTGGCCTAGCCCACGTTTGGATTTGACCCCCGATGGTCATATCCCCTACGGTTTAAAGGTTTTCACCTTTCTCATGATCTCCTGTAGCGCACGCTATCCAACATATAGTCCAGGGTAGCGGGACCAGTACACGCTTAGTGGCTGACAATTTCGTTGTCTTCGGCTATATAGAGGATCCTACGATTTATGGTAGACGTACCATACCACCGGTTTATAACGTTATCTCACGTTTGGGCTAAATCCCGGTTTGGGCGAGTCCCCAGTTAACATCCATATTTGGGCTTGTCCCCAGTTTTGGGCTTGTCCCCAGTTGCACGGGCTTGTCCCCAGATTACACGGGCTTGTCCCCAGGTTACACGGGCTTGTCCCCATATTACACGGGCTTGTCGCTAGATTACACGGGCTTATCCCCAGTTGCACGGGCTTGTCCCCAGTATATTATTTGGGCTTGTCCCCAGCTTAATGGGTTTAATCCCAGATAATATCATAAGTTATTTGCATCATGTATAATAAATTAGATTCTGAGGATCAAAATTCTAAGCATTCCGAATCATAAAGCTATTCCTTCAAGGATCACTGAGAGTTCAATACTTATGGTAACTTAGGTCTATCTAGACCTTCTGGTATGCTTTCTGTTAATTAAGTTATGTATTGTGTTAATCATTTAAGACATTTCGGATTAGAAGGTTAACCTCTTAAAGTCTTTTTATTACTAAAAATTTAATTTTTCTTTCTTAAGGATACTCTATCCTAAAATTTGTCCTTCAAGGAAATTCTATTGTATAACTTTTATCATCTTTTAAGAATATTTTATCCTTCTATTTGTTCTTTAAGGATATTCTATCCTAGATAATTTTCATAAGGATCTTTTTACCTGTAATCTTTTACTTAAAATTATTTTTCAAAACTCGTAAAGATGCTAAATTTATATCAAATTGACTTGTAAAAATAAACAACAAGCAAATAGTCAAAAGATTTATATATTAATTAAGATAAGCTGCAAGGACTTATCCAAAATTCTTAACCCAGACTTCACCATACAAAAGATGGACCATCCATCCGGGTTAAGTGAGAGTTACTAATAGTTAATAAGTGCAGGAAAATAAAAAACAGGGGCAACAAAGGCTTCATCCCCACAAACAGAGGATCCCTCCACCTTTGTCACCCCCGCAGATTGTCTTAAGGATCATGGATCCTTTATCCTAATTACTATTTTTTATTACAGACCATGATAATAGTTCAGAAAAAACATCAACACAAAATAAAAAAGTGGGCTCGGGCCTTGTCTTCGATATCATTCATCGCCCACTTAAGCTGCATCTTCAACCGCAGCATCACCTTTTCCCTTACCAGCTTCATCCATTTCATTGACACCACTCGGCCCCACCTCGGTATTCTCAGCCATATCCTCTTCATCCTCACCACCAAGATCGTCAAGAGCAGCCTTCCACTTCTCCACGTCCCAGGCCGATTTGTCAAAAGCGGGATCACCAGCCTCCTTCGCCATCTTGATCCGCGCCTGGAATACCGACCTGGCAGCCCACACTTTGGCCTCATCTGTAGCCTGCTCCACTGCCTCTTGACGTTGGGCTTCGGCTAAGGATAGTTGATCTTCCAACTGTTTCTTCTCCTTGGAGAGCTGGATCATGGCTTTATCCTTGGCTACCACGGCTTTCCCTAACCCCGACAACTTGTCACCCAAATGGCCGATAATTTTCTCATAAGGCTCCTTGAAAGCATTCATAGCCTGTACACATTAAAGTAGTTGAAGTCAGAAGGATATTGGATCCTACACCTCAAAAGACAGGATACAGGATACTTACGGAGATGACAATGTCGTAATGGGTCTCAGGATCAGAGGACCTTTTCCTCTTGGAGCAGCAGATTTGGCCCTAGTGGTAGCGGTCTTGGGCTCGGAACTAATGCCTTCTTTTGAAGCCTCTTTCTTGACGACTGGAGGAGTAACCATACAATCGATGTCGTCTAGAGAGAACTTGAGAGCAGACTTCCCTGATTGCTTGGAGCCTAAGAAGAAGAAAGAAATAACAGATAAGTTTTCTTATTCTAATATTATTTATATTAAAATTATTAACTTACTTGACATGCTTGAACTTGAGGAGATATCACAAAAACCTTCAACAAAGTGTGCTTGAAAGGTCCTAATCTCGGTATCCAGTGCTAGGAACCGTTTTTTCCTTTTCTTCTGTGCCAGGTAGCTTGCCCAAAGAAGCAAAGTTTTCAACTGCAAACAAAACGGAAAACTCAGCGTTCAAATTAAAGCATCAAGGATCCTGCTATTTCTTAATGATTCAGGATCCTACCCTTTGTAACCCACTTTGAAGGAAGATCGATTCCTCCTGGTATCGAATCACGTTTTACAAAGAAAAACTGATTCCTCCACACGGAATCGTTTAAGGTGACTTTTGATATTGGGTGAGGTTGTCGGGGCTTGGATTTGAAGATAAAGCGGGAGGACCGTGGGTTGTGAGGGTGTACAAATATGATAACTCTGGAAGACCGACGTCTATATTTTTCTCTTCTATGATTCTCTCGATAGTGTTGAGAACCCTCCAAACCATGGGCATTTCCTGTATGTAGGATATGCCGGTGGAGTCAAAGAAATTTTGAGTAAAAGGCGGAAAAGGATATTTGTAGACGATCTGAAATGGAGTCGCCGAAAAACAGACCCAAACCTTGGAATATACGTCGCAGCGAACACTGGATTCGTATGGTCAGAATAGGGTTTTCGGAAGGAACAGCGAGTGGAAGCCATCAACCTCTGGATCCGTAAGTTTACAAATTTCTGCAGACGGGTTGGCTAGCAAGCATTGGTGGGTTCCATTTCCGTTAACTCGGAGCCGTCAGAGGTTTGTTCGGAAGGTTTAGAGGGAGACGGAGAAGAAGAGGATGAAGCAATAGACATGATTAAAGAAAATAAGAGAGAAACGAGGAGGATACCTGATGTGTCGGCTGGAGGTGTGATTATAATCAAAGATACAGGGCAGCATATATAGACGGTTATTATTATCTTGGGGGCTAAATGGTAATTAATTCTGGCAAAACCGTCCCATCTATCATTTTTCGCAGTAAGTTTGAAATTCAAAATGACAGCTGTTTTGCACAATCACCCGCCATTTTGGAGGCAATTGTTAGGGCATGAATTTTATACTGAGGATCATTTATCCTTGATTATCTTATGGATAGTTTATCCTTGAAATATTTATCAGGATATAAAGGATCGGTGATCCTCAGTATTACTTGTTTACTAATGATTGCGTTTAGCATGGTGATGTGTTAGACAGGTGTGGCAACTTTAAGACGTACTTGCATCAACTATCCTCGCAGAGTATTCTCTAGCTGGAGTATGGATCCAGGATCCTAATTCAACGTAGCTGCTAATGGACGAACTGATGTGAAGATGGATGTTTAAATATCAACAACGGCTACAAGACTCGTTACTCCGCTTATCTCGCCACTGAATAGCTATTGGCACGTGGTCAAAGGTCATAGAGCAGCTAGTGGAAGACTTCCGAATTGTTAGGGAATATTGTTATTGATATTTTCTTATTTAATTGAGCTATGATCGAGTAGGAAAAAAAACACATGTACTATCACACACACTAGAACAGAAACAAACATTCTCTCTACTCACTAGTTTACCTTGTAACCTCGATCATAATCTCTACAACCGTTGTAATCACCTTTTACCATTAATAAACTTGACGGTGATAGTTTTCACCGTCCGGGGGTTTTATGTGCCGGAGATTACGATAATCATATACTAATAGACCAAAGGTTACCTTGTTGATCCTTGACCGAAGAGATTCGACCAACGATTACCTCGTTAATCCTTGAATGAAGCAATTCATTCAAAGATTACCTTGTTAAGTTTTGACCAAAGTAAGATTATCGTGATTAAGGGTTTTTTCCCTCGTGATCAAACCATTGTGTTCACCAAATATTACGATTATACACTTGTCATTATTGTGTTAGCACTATACCTCACTTTTACGAATTTGGATACTTGATCCTTAGCAGATTTTTGTCCAAAACAATTTTATATTTATAATACCACAAGTGGTGCATAATTTTTTTCTTATCAAAATTATAACCCCTAAAATAAGCAAAAGGAAAAGTGAAGAGAATAAATGAAGTAAATTTCATCCTACACTGGTGGAGGAAAGAAAATTGAATCCTTCGATCTTGGTATAAATAAGAAAGTGTGTTCTTGTCCCACATCGCTAGATTATAAAACAAGTAAGCTCTTTATAAGAAGGCTAGTTTAAATGATAATATTCTTATAAGACAAATCACACCCAGTGGTTCTAGCAGAGGGTGCGAAGCACCTGACATGCACGGGCACGGGCGAAGTGCGATGGGCACAATGTGGCGCTTTGATGGCGCACTTTGCACTTCGCACACTCGAATCGCCGTGAGACGCTTACGCAACTAACCCTTAAGTAACCCATCGTGATACGCGACGTGGAGGTTACGCAGACAAGACACGTTGCCTGCCACGTGGCGTGCACCCTTTCCAACCCTTGATCATTTCCTAAAATACTTAATTGTAAGGCCCCGTCACCGGTGCCCTACTTTGGACGTTGGATTTACTCATAAATACAGTTCTAAATATCATAATTAATTAAAACTTTACGTGGAATATAAAACTTCAAACATAATATATTACATAACCATCAAAATCTTGTCTTAACAATCAGTTAAATCGTTTAAACATAAACATAGTCTTTGAAAATAACATAACATTTCCTTGAGATGCCAGTATCTTCAATTCCATGCCATGTGTTCCCCTCAAGCGAGCTGCTTCATCCTACTCGCCTGCGTGCATACTAAAAGTCAGCTACGCTGAGTGAGTTATAATTAATCATACAACATACAACACATTCATATTTACATACTTTCGCTCATACTATCATACTTTTATCATACACTTACTTACCTTCGTAACTTACGTTTTAAAGAACATTACGCCCTACTGTCCTCGAGTATTATTAGGGCCCGGTTCCCTCTTGCCTCGAATATTATTAGGGTTCGGTTCCCTCTTGCTTTGATATTATTAGGGCCCGGTTCCCTTTTCTTTACCATACAACCATACATTACCTTACATTCATACATATATACATACATATCATACATACGTTATTCACGCATACTTTATCTCATATACTCATTCATACTTACAACATAATACCTTCCCTAACAATACGCGCAATACCCGAAGGTCGTTCACGTACTATCAAGTACTAATTCATAACATACACATCACATTTATCAATAAGGCATACACTTACCATTTAGGGTAAGTGTATTAACTTCACACTGAGTATGCACACAGCCTCGAAAACATAACAAGGAAATGGGGCTAAAAACTAACCTGGATCCTGTTTCTTTCTCCGTTAATTGTTAATCCCTTTTTTAATTGAGCTCTGCTAATTGTATATAAGTTACACATATCAATACTTGTCTTATTCGTATTTCAGCCAAAAATGGCTAAGTCTGGTCTAATCCAATGGCCTTATATTATATTACTTTTACTTTGAATATTTTATCTTTAAACGCTAATGTAATCAACTACTTGGCATACAATTGTTAATCCTTTTATCTTTCCTTTCTGTTCTTGGTTTCATATTATAAGGGTTTCAAGGTCATGCAACCATTCACCATACCATGTATTCGAATGCCTTGGTGCATTCAAATGTATGCGAGCATGCAAGTGTATTCACGTACTTGGATTCCTTGGGTGATCGGGTCTTACAATGTATTTGATCATGCATGTATTCGAATTGTATATTGCGAGCGAGTTTCATATTGTGATCTAATATACCATGTAATCGAGTTGACCCTTGTAAGCGAGTATAAAGTGATCGACATAACAAGTAAGCGAGTGTACTAAAAGGGATCGATTTAAGCATCTTAACCGGATGACATAATGTAATCAATTCTAGGATTGTAATCGATCCAACTTGTAATCGATTAAGCAGAGTAATTGAGTTCAATGTAAGCGACTCCAAAGTAATCGAATTCAAGATTGTAAGAAACTGGCTCAATGTGTGCGATTATATTGTAAGCGATTACCAAAGTGATCGATGTAGCAAGTAAGCTAGTTTTGGGTTGTAAGCGAGTATCTCCATGTAATAAACTTAGGAAATGTAGGCGAGTTATCAAAAGTGATCGAATGAGGCCAATTAATCGAGTTTATAAGAGTTGTCGAGTTATATGTAATCGATTTACATGATTAATCGAGTCATATGTATGCGACCCCAATTGTATTCGACCATAAACTTGTAACCTGACCTTTAATGGTCATGGTCTGGTCTTTAATGTCATTATTTCGCACTCATATTAGCCGTAACACCTTGTTATGGCTTGGTATGGATTCATCAATGTTTTCCTAATCGTTTTCGGCCAAAACATGACCCGGCTAACCATAAAGTTTGTACCTTTATAACTAAAACGTTCAAAACTAGATCTAGGATTCCTTTAAACGAGCCATACATAGCCGTAGGTTCGTTAAGTTCATTTTAACATCAAGTTTGCTACTTTATGGTTTGTTTATACCCGATCTATTCCATGTTTAAGTTTCAAGGCCAACCGTTCATAAAAACGTAAACTTTAAAGATCAAGAACATACCTTCACATGTTCGTTAGGTCACGGTTAACTTGGTTATGAACTTTAAATCTTGTATTTAGCTTGTGCGTTCAAGATTTATCATGATATAGGCTTGGTTTGGTCTCGGATTGCTCCTTTAGCTCGCGGTCGTAATTATGCTTATGTATGTGTGTGTGTGTGTTTTGAGTGTGTAGAGATTATGGAAAGATCGAAATGAGAATTTAGGTTTTTATGGTGGTTTAAGGGAGTATTTATACTCTTTAAAGCCTATGGACCTAAGGCATATCCCATCCTTTATTCCATCTTTACTTAGCCAAGTCCATACACCTTATTATATTTAATCTAATTTAAATATTAACACACAGTTAATAACGTAACTCCTTTTATTTATTATTATTAAATTCAGGATGTTAGATTAATGTTACACCCTCAATCACCTAGATCACATTATTTTTATAAGGGGAAAAAACCCTCCAAAAAAATATTAAAAAATTATAAAACTAAAAAAAGAGAAAAAGGAGAAAAACCAAATTGTTTATCTAGCATCCCCCGTTAAAGAAAAAATATCTCGATTTAGCCTTTGAAAAATAATTAAAAAACAAAAAATAAAGAAAAAACTAAAAAAGAAAAAAACAAAATGTTTATCTAGCAACCCCCGTTCCAAAAAAAAAGTCGGTTTAACCTTCGTGTTATTTAACATTTAGGGATAGGTTTTCCGAGTTGAGATTAGGGTTTTTTAGGTGGGGGTGGGGGTCTTTTCTTGTACACGTGACGGTGGAAAGACAGTAAGAAAAGAAAAATGCATAAATATACTATAACCGCCACATTGAAACTCGTAATGTCTTACATTCCGTGAGATAAACATATGTTGGTTTTTAATATATATATATATATATATATATATATATATATATATATATATATATATATGATGAGTATCATTACAGAACCCTTAAATTATTTAAGAACTTGAAGGAACTCTTGAAAACTAACGTTTTTTACAAATTTTTTTGTATGCTAGTGTTATTTGAGTGTAGTTTTATCACTATTTATATCTCTATTTACGATTACAATTATGAAAATTAGTTTTTACACAAATCTATTTTTTTTTTGCATATATGTAAATTTGTTATTACATAAATTTTACACATATGTAAAATTGTGATTTATATACGTAATAAAAAATTTATATATAAAATATGGTAAAATTAGTCTCAAACAATGTTAATATATGAAAAAAATTTAAAAAATGTTTGGTTCTTATGAGTTCCTAGAAGTTTTTAACTTTTTTGGAGTTCTCAAATGATACTAACCCTATACATATATATATATATATATATATATATATATATATAATTTAATTTACATTAAAATTATAACGAAACGTGTTGTTTGCATTGTAAAATCTTATAAATTGTTGTTTTACATGTAAAATGTTAATGGGATTTGTTTTTTACGTGTAAAAAATTAATAAAAAGTGTTATTTTACCAGTAAAACATTAATTATTACATGTAAAATCTTAAAGAATTGTTGTTATAACATGTAAATGTTAATGAGATTTGTTGTTTTACGTGTAAAATGTAATAAAAAAGTATTATTTTACATATAAAATATTAATTTTTACACGTAAAATCTTAAATAACTGTTGTTTTACATGTAAAATGTTAATGATAATTTTAACTTTACGTATAAAATGTTAATGAAAAGTGTTATTCTATAAAGTGTTATTTTTTACACTGTTAATCAAAAGTGCTATTTTACATGTAAAATATTAATTTTTACATGTAAAATCTTAAAGAACAGTTGTTTTATATATAAAATGTTAATGAGAATTTTTTTTACGTGTAAAATGTTAATAAAATTGTTAATTTAAATGTTAAATCATAAAGAACTGTTTTTTTACATGTAAAATGTTAATGAGATTTGTTGTTTACGTGTAAAATGTTAATGAAAAATGTTATTTTGCCCCCATCTTTTCCCCACAACCTAAATAAGACCTAAATCCAATAACAGCTAAACTAAATTGAAGGCTTAACCGAGATTATTTTTTATTTTTTATTAGAGATGCTAGATAAACATTTTGGTTTTCTTTTTATTTTTTTTATTCTTTTTTAAACGCTAAGAGAGATTTTTTTTGGAGGGGGAATGCTAGATGGACATTTTGTTTTTTTACATTTTTTATTTTTTCCTTTATTTATAATATTTTATAAATTATTTTTCACAAACTAAACCGAGATTTGTTTTTAACGGAGGATAGTAGATAATGATTTTTATTTGTTTTTTTTTTGTTTCATAATTTTTTTAATTACTTTTTGTATTATTTTTTAATGGGATTTTATCCCCTTTACAAAAATGTTGTGATGTAGGTGGTTGAGCGTGTACTCTAAGGATGTGGGGAAATTATCTAAGGGTTATAAAAGTGTTCCCCACTATTTTGGAGTTACCTTTTGAAGATAACTATCACATCCTTATGTTATACCCTCAATCACTTACATTACATTATTTTATAAGAGAAAAAAAACTCTAAAAAAAAATTATTAAAAAGATTATAAAACCAAAAAAAGTAGAAAAACCAAAATGTTTATCTAGCATCCCCCGTTCAAAAATATCTCTGTTTAGCATTCGAAAAATAATTAATAAAATTATAAAACCAAAAATAACTGAAAAAAAAAATAAAAAAGTAAAAAACCAAAATGTTTATCTAGCATCCCCTGTTCCAAAAAAAACTCGGTTTAACCTTTGGGTTTAGTTTAACATTTAGGGATATACGTTCAGGGGGTTTAGGTTTTTCGAGTTGGGGTTAGGTTTTTTTAGGTGGTAGGGGACTTATCCTGTACACGTGATGGTGGAAAGACAACAGGAAAATAAAAATGTATAAATATATTAAAATCATCACAATGAACCTCGCAATGTCTTGTACACACATAAAAACATAACTTGTTAATTTTCATGAATACTAAATTCAATGAGATAACCGTAGTTGGTTTTTAATATATATATAATTAATGAATTTACAATAAATTTATAACGAAACGTGTTGTTTGACGTGTAAAATATTATAGAATTGTTGTTTTACATGTAAAACGTTAATGTGATTTGTTGTTTTACGTGTAAAATGTTAATAAAAAGTGTTATTTACATATAAAATCTTAGAGAACTATTGTTTTGCATGTAATATGTTAATGAGATTATTTGTTTTACGTGTAAAATGTAATGAGAAGTGTTATTTTACATGTAATATATTAATTTAGGTTATACATATAAATATATATATATATATATATATATATATATATATATATTTGAATTCAAATTTCGAAACCAATCAGCAAAAAGCATTAACGCTGCAAAGATCAATGCACCAATTGCAGCATAAATTCGTATTCGATTATTATACTCGAATACGAATCGAATTTCGAATATTTGGAATTCTAATCAAATTTTGAACACCGCTGAGAAGGAGTTGAAGAATTTGACAAAAATGACAAGAAAATAAACCATGAGGAGGAAACTGCTTAAAAAGGTTAGGACAAAATTGAACAAACCACAAAGTCGAACATAGAAGTTTTCTAAAAAAATTAAACCATTAACTAAAAGGTATGATTAAATGGGCACTAGTATCGAACCGGTACTGAATTTGGTTCCATCGGTACTGAATCAATATCAAATTTTGCTCACTCCTAAATACCGGTATCATATCATCCCTGTTACCTAATGCTTTTGTGATATTATTAAAGGTTAAAGAAATTTTGCTCACTCCTAAATACCGGTATCAACTCCAAATATATAATTTTAATTGTTTTTAATCATTATTGAATATGCCACTAAATGTCACATTAAACATGTTTATTATCATGTTTATTAGTAGTTATTTTCTGGTCAAAATTATCTCACTTCGCTAATTACGTTTTCTAAAATATATAAAAATAAATTCAAACCGTAACATAAAACAAAGATGCATAATTCTCTGGCCGATTTAGTTATAACCTAATAATGAAATTATTAAAAACTACCATAAAGCTATTTAGGTCTATTTGGTTGGGATCATAAAATAGTGAGGTAATGGAATGGAAGAATGAATTGAATGGTCAAAGAATGAAATAGATAATTATCATTATTTTGTTTTGTTTAATTAATCTATGGAAACGAAATGATTATTACTTTATGTTGTTTGGTAGTCACAAACAAACACATGAATTAAAGAAAAATGATAAAAATACTCTTATCTCAAAATAAAAAAACAATTACCAAATTATTATATATAACATTTGAGAAACTTGGTGACGCAAGACCACAATTCGTCCACATGGCGGCGCCAACTTCTGACACATCATCCATTGTTTTTTAGTTTCAGTTTCAATATCGTAACGAACGTAATCGAAACCAGTCCAATTCGAATTGACCCTCTGCCGTAATACCCGGGTTTTACCTACCCCCTTTTTGTTCTACAAATGTAACAAACATCATTGGTCCACGTGGTATCACAATCTTGTGACGCGTCATACAATATTTTGATTATTTTTTAGTTAAGTATCGTAACGAACGTAACTAAAACCGACCCAATTTATATCTACTTGACATCGTAACGCCCGGGTACCGACTAATGTTTTACTTTTAGTTACTGTGTCGTAACGAACGTACCCATAATCGAACTAACTTGCGTCAAATACACATTAATGTACCCACCACACTCATAATGAACTTCTACCAACCAAATACATGTTAATGTACCGCCGCATCGCGGCGGGTACATGCCTAGCGAAAAGTAATTGCAATGGTGAAGACATGGTGATGCTGGCATTGGCGACACTAGTGGTGGTGTGGCAACGACAATATTGGTGGTGGTAAGACGGTCGTGTGATGGAGGCAGTAGTGATAGTGGAGGTTCCAGTGGTTAAACGGTGATGGTGGTAGTGGTGGCAGCGACAGTGGTGGTGGTGGGGGTAATGAAGGTGGTCAGGTGGTAAGTGTTGGCTCAATTGTTGTTTGGACTGAGTGTAAGGCCCATCCCAAGAATTAAAACGGGTAATTAGGTTTCTTATTAGCTAAGTTGAGTTAACATTATAAATAGGGACAACCAAGTTAGAAATTGTCATGAAGTAGATGCAACCGATTTAGGGTTCATCAAGAGTCAAAACGAGTTAGGATTTGATAGTTTGTAATTAGTTTTTGAATTAGATTTTATGATTAATAAACACAAGTTATTTGTTTACATCGTGTTTGATTATCGATCCGGAACTTGAATTGTTATCAGAGCCAAGTTCAAGAAATCGATAATCGAGTTAACGTCGATCGTGGCTTATCTGTTACGAGTCGGCGATCGGATAGCAGCGGACATCGAGTAGGTTGTTCATGCAGCGATAACTCGGAAACAAGTGGATTTTCGATCGTGGTATTTCTGTGGTTTTTCGAACCCAGTTGAAAGTACTGGAATTTTGAAGTAAATCCGAAGACAGAGAGAAAAACATAAAAGATCCTTAATTTGATTTCTGTTGTCATCGATCGACGGTTGCGACACATTATCGTTTTCCTAGTTTTGTGATTACAAAAGTTGTCATTTTAAGTCCAAAAAGTATTTGTCTTATTGAGGATATATTAACGGCTTGCATAGGCTACAAAGAAAATTAATAATTTTTGTTTGAAGTAATTATTTTTGTTCGAAAGTACAAGTTGTTTGGAGCAGTTGCGTTTTAGTTTGAAAAGTTGTTCAGTTGAGTTGTTCGTATTTGTTCCAACGAAGTGGATCAACGGGTTCGACACGGTCAATGGCAAGTGATAAAAAAGATCTGATAATCCAACCCAAAGCGACCGAGGGGATATCGTTGTAGGTTCCAAAGTTGAATGGAACAAATTATATCACGTGTGCGATTGTGGTAGAAGCGATCTTGGATGATCAAGGGCTATGGGAAGTTGTTTATCGGGAAGAGAAAGCACGGTATGTTAGGGCCGAGCGAGTTCAAAAGGCTCGACTACTAATGTTGAAAAGTGAATTTGAGAAACTCTAGATGGTGGAAGACTAGATCGTTAATCAGTTTGCAGGAAAAATAACAAGTATGGTTTTAAAGGCAACGAGTCTAGTCACGTGTTCGAGCAAGATGTCTTGGTGAAAAAGTTACTGGATGTGGTTCTAGATAAGTATTTCCAGCTCGTAGCCTCAATCGAGCAAAGTGTTGATCTTGATAGTTTGATGTTTGCAGATGTTGTTGGAAGACTTAAGGCGTTTGAGGAACATCTACGAGGGACAGGACACGCTTCAAATTCACAAAGTCATTTACTTTTCAATTGGTCAGAAAGTAATTACAAAAGAAAGTCGTATGATGAGTCCAGTAGCCAAGGTAAGGGTTGACCGAGTTCACAGGGGCGTGGAAGAAGGCATGAAACCGGAGGTCAAGCCCGAGAAATTGAGGACCAAGATGGTTGTGAAAACCGAGGTGGTCAAGATCATGGGTCAAGCCAAACGGGTCAATGATGACCGTCGTTTGAGTCATGCAAAAACCTAATTAACCTAAGTAACTAGGACAAGTAAGGTATCGTATCCACCAGGAGTATGTGGTCAATGCAAATCGTGTAACAGATTTAGTATTAACAAGTAGAAGATTTTAGTGCTGATCACACAAGCAATAGTTTGAATTTAGAATTAAGCAAACAAACGAGTAAACAAGTTTCAATCAATTAATAAAAAGCAAATCACACCCGGGACTTCAAGTAAGTAATTAATAGTAATCTCATGCAACCTAGCAGATTAATCATTAACGGTTAACTACAGACTGATCAACTAGACAAAACGTTAGGCAACAATATCGCTTTACACATGGCACTGGTTATCAAACGGTCCCTGCCAGTGTGACTCAGTTAAGGTAATTATATGCTTTATCGTATTCAATCTAATCAAACAACCCTATCAATTATTATAGCAACTAATCGTTCAGATCAACGTAAACCTAAACCGATTGAACACACAGAAATACCAAAAATCAATAATCATAGATTAACCATAAACAATTATACATAAATGTTCTTAGTCACATGAGAAAACTGAAATCATTACAAACTTTACATTCCCGTGTGAGATTCTAGGAGATTTGCCAAGCCTCGACATCATGGAATCGTTGATAATGATGAAATAGAAAATGTATGTGGTCTCGGTACAAGCTGGAATGATGGAATCGCCTCCTCTAAGCTCTGGAAATCACCTTGGTTGATAAAAACGAAGATTAGGGTTGAGAATGGTGAATATTTGTAAGGCCCCGTTACCGGTGCCTCACATTTAGACGTTGGATTTACTCATAAACACAGTTCTACAAATCAGAGTTTATTAAAACTTCGCGGAATATAAAATTTTCATAAAACATTACATAACTTGTCTTAAACAACCTCATTGTCTTTCAAAAACTAAGTAATTAAACATAAACTGATAAACGTCTCGAGTCTTCCGATGTCAGTCTCTTATTCACTTGCCACGTGTTCCCCTCAAACGAGCTGCTTCATCCTACTCACCTGCGTGCATACTAAAAGTCAGCTACGCTGAGTGAGTTCTAGTTAATCAGACAACATACAACTCATTCTCATATATTTCTTAACGTATCTGAAGACACGTATTAATACTTTATCCTTGTATAAATATCCATAAGAGGAACGTCACATAATATCTATTAAAAGAACTATTACTATTGCCCATGCTACATATACTCCATAGAGGGAACACTCTACACATATATTATCCATAGAAGGAACACCCTATATACTTTCCATAGAAGGAACACTATACTATCCATAAAAGGAACACTATACTGTCCATAGAAGGAACAATATACTATCCATAAAAGGAACACTATACTGTCCATAGAAGGAACACTATACTATCCATAAAAGGAACACTATGCTATCCATAGAAAGAACATTATACATTATCCATAAAAAGAACTCTATATATTTATCCATAGAAGGAACATTGTATATAAGCTATTATTTAATATCCATGTAAGGAACTAATATCTTCCCTTGGCAATACGTGCAATATCCGAAGATCGTTCACGTACTGACAAGAAATAAATCAATCGTATCTATCACATATATCATACATGGCATACACTTACCATTTAAGGTAAGTGTATTAACTGTCACATCAAGTATGCACACAGCCCCGAAAACATAACAAGGAAATGGGGCTAGAAACTCACCTGGATCATGTTTCTTTCTCCGTTAATTGTGATTCCTTTCTTTAACTGTGCTCTGATAACTGTATATAAGTGCGCGTATTAAGACTTTTCCTATTGGATTTCAATAGCTACGTCTGGTGTAAACAGTTGGCCTTGTTTAGATTATGTTTACTTATTATATTTTCGTACAACCCTAATGTAAGGTTAATAATTTTTTTTGTATTATTATTTTCTCTTTCCTAAAATATTTTATTATTATCTTAAGACTTGATTATTTAAATATTCTTTTAACATTCTTTTCTTTATCGATTTCACGTCCCTCCTCGTAAATTGTCATGTGTTTATAAGTATGCTCATATTTAGACGTAAGTGAAATCTTAGGCGTATACTTATGCGAGTATCTCTTTGTACTCTCGGGTTCTCAACGAGATCAAATACAAATTAATCAAGTCACTTCGTAATGTAATCGAATTATGGACGTTGGATTTACTCATAAACACAGTTCTACAAATCAGAGTTTATTAAAACTTCGCGGAATATAAAATTTTCATAAAACATTACATAACTTGTCTTAAACAACCTCATTGTCTTTCAAAAACTAAGTAATTAAACATAAACTGATAAACGTCTCGAGTCTTCCGATGTCAGTCTCTTATTCACTTGCCACGTGTTCCCCTCAAACGAGCTGCTTCATCCTACTCACCTGCGTGCATACTAAAAGTCAGCTACGCTGAGTGAGTTCTAGTTAATCAGACAACATACAACTCATTCTCATATATTTCTTAACGTATCTGAATACACGTATTAATACTTTATCCTTGTATAAATATCCATAAGAGGAACGTCACATAATATCTATTAAAAGAACTATTACTATTGCCCATGCTACATATACTCCATAGAGGGAACACTCTACACATATATTATCCATAGAAGGAACACCCTATATACTTTCCATAGAAGGAACACTATACTATCCATAAAAGGAACACTATACTGTCCATAGAAGGAACAATATACTATCCATAAAAGGAACACTATACTGTCCATAGAAGGAACACTATACTATCCATAAAAGGAACACTATGCTATCCATAGAAAGAACATTATACATTATCCATAAAAAGAACTCTATATATTTATCCATAGAAGGAACATTGTATATAAGCTATTATTTAATATCCATGTAAGGAACTAATATCTTCCCTTGGCAATACGTGCAATATCCGAAGATCGTTCACGTACTGACAAGAAATAAATCAATCGTATCTATCACATATATCATACATGGCATACACTTACCATTTAAGGTAAGTGTATTAACTGTCACATCAAGTATGCACACAGCCCCGAAAACATAACAAGGAAATGGGGCTAGAAACTCACCTGGATCATGTTTCTTTCTCCGTTAATTGTGATTCCTTTCTTTAACTGTGCTCTGATAACTGTATATAAGTGCGCGTATTAAGACTTTTCCTATTGGATTTCAATAGCTACGTCTGGTGTAAACAGTTGGCCTTGTTTAGATTATGTTTACTTATTATATTTTCGTACAACCCCAATGTAAGGTTAATAATTTTTTTTGTATTATTATTTTCTCTTTCCTAAAATATTTTATTATTATCTTAAGACTTGATTATTTAAATATTCTTTTAACATTCTTTTCTTTATCGATTTCACGTCCCTCCTCGTAAATTGTCATGTGTTTATAAGTATGCTCATATTTAGACGTAAGTGAAATCTTAGGCGTATACTTATGCGAGTATCTCTTTGTACTCTCGGGTTCTCAACGAGATCAAATACAAATTAATCAAGTCACTTCGTAATGTAATCGAATTATGGACGTTGGATTTACTCATAAACACAGTTCTACAAATCAGAGTTTATTAAAACTTCGCGGAATATAAAATTTTCATAAAACATTACATAACTTGTCTTAAACAACCTCATTGTCTTTCAAAAACTAAGTAATTAAACATAAACTGATAAACGTCTCGAGTCTTCCGATGTCAGTCTCTTATTCACTTGCCACGTGTTCCCCTCAAACGAGCTGCTTCATCCTACTCACCTGCGTGCATACTAAAAGTCAGCTACGCTGAGTGAGTTCTAGTTAATCAGACAACATACAACTCATTCTCATATATTTCTTAACGTATCTGAAGACACGTATTAATACTTTATCCTTGTATAAATATCCATAAGAGGAACGTCACATAATATCTATTAAAAGAACTATTACTATTGCCCATGCTACATATACTCCATAGAGGGAACACTCTACACATATATTATCCATAGAAGGAACACCCTATATACTTTCCATAGAAGGAACACTATACTATCCATAAAAGGAACACTATACTGTCCATAGAAGGAACAATATACTATCCATAAAAGGAACACTATACTGTCCATAGAAGGAACACTATACTATCCATAAAAGGAACACTATGCTATCCATAGAAAGAACATTATACATTATCCATAAAAAGAACTCTATATATTTATCCATAGAAGGAACATTGTATATAAGCTATTATTTAATATCCATGTAAGGAACTAATATCTTCCCTTGGCAATACGTGCAATATCCGAAGATCGTTCACGTACTGACAAGAAATAAATCAATCGTATCTATCACATATATCATACATGGCATACACTTACCATTTAAGGTAAGTGTATTAACTGTCACATCAAGTATGCACACAGCCCCGAAAACATAACAAGGAAATGGGGCTAGAAACTCACCTGGATCATGTTTCTTTCTCCGTTAATTGTGATTCCTTTCTTTAACTGTGCTCTGATAACTGTATATAAGTGCGCGTATTAAGACTTTTCCTATTGGATTTCAATAGCTACGTCTGGTGTAAACAGTTGGCCTTGTTTAGATTATGTTTACTTATTATATTTTCGTACAACCCTAATGTAAGGTTAATAATTTTTTTTGTATTATTATTTTCTCTTTCCTAAAATATTTTATTATTATCTTAAGACTTGATTATTTAAATATTCTTTTAACATTCTTTTCTTTATCGATTTCACGTCCCTCCTCGTAAATTGTCATGTGTTTATAAGTATGCTCATATTTAGATGTAAGTGAAATCTTAGGCGTATACTTATGCGAGTATCTCTTTGTACTCTCGGGTTCTCAACGAGATCAAATACAAATTAATCAAGTCACTTCGTAATGTAATCGAATTATAAGTGATCGGGTGTATGAGTGTTATAGCGCTCGGGTTTGTATTTGGGCTTGGCTAAGTTTTGGGCCAGGGGTAAATAAGAAAAGCCCAACTTTTCTATTTCTTTTTAATCAATCTGGTCCTTCTTCTTCTTCTTCACTTCGTTCTTTTCTTTTTCCCCACCGCCGCTCCAAGGTAATCAAGTCCCTGCTTGTGATTCAGGGCTTAATCGATTACAATGTAGTCGATTCAGGTGCTCTTGAACCCTAACACCCGCGTAATCGACTCCATATGAACAGCCTCGTGGTGTGCGACTGTCCCAAGTGATCGAATCCCCTTGCAAATCGATTACAATGTAATCGACTTACGACATAATACTCGGGTTAAGGCAAATTGATCGATCTCTTAATGTATTCAAATATAACAGTGTAATCGATCAAGTACTTTATGTGAATCTAAGATGTGTTCAAGTGTCATGTAAGCGACTTGGGTTTGCAAGAAAGGTTTAGTTGCAATCGGTTCACTTGTATGCGAGTTACATAATTGTAATCGGGTTCCATAGTAATCGGATTGTATGTATTGTAATCGGGTTATGAGAAAGGCTCAATTGTAATCGAGTTTATATATCTGCTTAAGACATTTGTAAGCGAATTATTGTTGTATTCGAGTCCTGTGTAAGCGAGTCATGATGTAAACGAGTTTGTTGTTATCGAGATGGGTATTCATATGCATATTGTATGCGATTCATTAGGACAGCTCGTCCGTAATCAACCAAGGCACGAGTAATCGGGTCTCCGGATATTCGATTACAATGTAATCGATTTATGGCGATGTAAATATGTAGATCTATTTTGTATGTGATTTCTGTTGTAACCGAGTCATCGTGTGTTCGAGTTTGGAAGGTAATTGAACTGACTTGTAATCGTTTATCCATGTAATCGAGTCTATGGTAATCGACTCATCATAGAACTCGGCTGGATTGCGATCTAATTGTCATTTGAACGAACGGGTTTGTATGCGAGTGTTGGTTGGCCGATGACCTGATGGTCCACTGCATTGGGCTAGTGGGTTTTGGACAAACCAAAGAACAGGTTGGGTCTCAACCCACCACCCATTCATTATCATCATTATTATTATTATTTTTATTATTATTAGTATTATTATTATTATTATTTAACATACAAATCTTTAACATGATGCTATCTTACCCTTAAGCGTTCTCGCGTCTATTTCAGGGTAAGACTTGACTCGGGGAAATCATAAAGTTTGGATCTTTAAGCTTAAAATGTTTAAAATAGATCTAGGGTTTCTTTAAACGAGCCGTTCATAGTTACGAGTTCGTTAAGTTCCATTTTATCATCAAGTTTCCAACTTTAATGTTCGTTTATACCCGATCTACTCTCGTTTCAAATTTCAAGGCCAACCGTTAACGAAAACGAAATCTTTAAGGATCAAGAACATAGTTTGTTGTCGTTTGGCTGGGTTATTAACTTAAATCCTTGGATCTATCTTATATATAGAAGATCTAATAGTAGTTAGCTTGATTTGGTCTCGGATCTCTTTCTTTCTCTCTTTTCTCTCTTGGCCGTTTATAGTAATATGTGTGTGTGTGTGTTTGGAGTGTGTGTAGAGATTAGGATGGAAAAAATGAGAGTTAGGGTTTTGGAATGGTTTAAGGGGGTATTTATACCTCTTAAAGCCATGGACCTAAAGCCCATTACCCTTTAACCCACCTTAATTAATCTAAGTCCATGATCTTCTATTTGTTTGATATTAATTAATTATTAACACGAAATCACTAACGTAACTTTCTTTATTTAATATTATAATTTTTCTATTATGCCGAGAAATTTTCTTTTAAGCCATAAATAAATAATATATTTAAATAATATTCTTTGAAAATCCGGGATGTTAAAATATTGATATAAAACCCTAGCTGCCCGTCTGCACACCCCATCGCGATACGTGATGGGGTCTTCATACGCGATGGACCCTTTGGTCAACATTTCATTAAACACCCATCGCGATACGTGATCGGTCTCTAAGCATGCCCATCGCGTATCGCGATGGTACATGTCACAGGCATATATCTTTTGTCTTCTCGTTATGCATGTTGGACGTCCCGGGTCTTCAATACATGCATCAGCAGGTCCCAAATTAAGTACTTTAACGTCTGTGACCTGAAAGAAAATAATGCACGTATGAAGTATCGAAGTTCTTACCATAAACAATTAAAACTAGTAAATAAACGAACTACAATATATGCAAATTAACCAACCATCACATCCCCACACTTATCTTTTGCTTGCCCTCAAAAAAACTCTAAAGAAAACATCAACCTCCATTATAGGTATGTAAATTATCGTCATTAATACTAGTAAGGTTTAAGGTCATACCCAGTTTCCAATACTGACACTTTCTAGATTGACATCCTGCAAATAAGGTTAAATGATATAATAAAAACAATAGAGCCGCCCAGATGAGTGTACTTTGTTTCCGGTTAAGCCTCACATGCTCATACCACTCATAATATAACATCTCTCCTCTCGGTTTAATATATGGACTAGCAAAAGATGTGCTAGTATCACTCTGCTCTCAGGACTAGCAAAAGAGTTTTACTCGCATAGTATATGGCAGAGGGTTTCTTGTTAACCCATTGACCCAAAACAGCCCCGGCCGCATAATCACTTGCATCACACAATATTTCAAAAGGCAAACTCCAATCGGGTGATTGCAAGATCAGGGCTTCAACTAATTTCAACTTCAAGATGTCAAAAGCTTTAGCACATTCATCATTAAAGTCAAACGGGGCATCCTTATGCAATAAATTACAGAAGGGTTTGGTAATATCACTAAAACCCTTAATAGCCGTCTATAAAACCAGGCATGCCCCAAAAATGATCTAATGCCTTTGACATTTGTGGGATGATGTAGAGTGGAAATAACTTGAACCTTAGCTCAGTCCACCTCAATCCCACAACTCGACACAACATGGCCCAAAACAATCCCCTCTTGGACCATAAAATGGCTATTTTCCCAACTAAGAACCAAGTCCGTTTCGACACATCTTTTCAAAACTCTTTCGAGTTGATTTAAACACGACTCGAAAGATGTGCCAAAAATCGAAAAATCATCCATGAAAATTTCTAAAGACTCCCCCAGTATATCGGTAAAAATACTCATCATGCTCCTTTGAAAGGTGGCGGGGGCGTTACATAACTCGAATGGCATTCCCCTAAATGCGAATGTGCCATACGGACACGTAAACGTAGTCTTCTCCTGATCTTCAGGATGAATAGCTATCTGGTTATACCCAGAATAATCGTCTAAAAAACAATAAAATTTCTGACCATATAGCTTTTCAACAATTTGATCGATAAACGGGCGCGGAAAGTGATCTTTTGATGTTTCCGCATTCAGTTTTTGATAATCAATACAAATGCGTCACCCGGTTACCGGCCGGGTGGCGACCTCGTTTCCTGAGTCGTCCTTGACGACTTGGATGCCCGCTTTTTCCGGTACTTTCTGTGTCGGGCTCACCCACGTGTTGTCTGATATGCAAAAGATAATACCAGCATCCAAAGACTTCAGCACTTCCTTCTTCACTACTTCCGTCATGTTGGGGTTCAACCTCCGCTGAGCATCGTATGCGGGTTTGATAGTCGGATCTGTTAAAATCTTGTGCATCACAATTGAGGATTGCTTCCTTTCAAATCCGTTATTGTCCATCCGATTGCCTCCTTGTTCGCAACTAGCACCGCCATCAAAGCATTTTCCTGTTCAATTGATAAATTAGAAGCTATAATAACAGGCAAAGTATTATTCTTACCAAGGAAAGCATATTTTAAATGCTTTGGGAGCTCCTTCAGCTCGACTTTTGGTGCTTCCAACATGGACAGTTTTAACCCAGTATCAATCTTCTCGAGAAGTGCTTCCACCTGAACTGACCATGGTGGACGGTCTCCTCGCACAGCTGCAATCTCCATCTATTTCTCCTCCTCTTCCAGCAACTTGTATGTTTCCAACTGTAACCTGTCAAACAAAAAACAAGTCTCCATTGTGCCATCCGTGCTGACGACAGAGTCGTATAGCGGGATGCACTCGTCAATGACATCAGCAATAAAGCACTCGTCATCGACCGGAGAATTATCTCCACGTGTGAAAACATTAATCCTCAGCTTACGGTTACCAAATGTCATGTAAACAGTACCATTTCTGCAGTTAATGTTGGTATTTGTGGTGGCCAAAAATGGTCTACCGAGAATAACCGTAGGTTGTTTGGTCATCTCACCTGAAACATAACCAAGGACCAAAAAGTCAACTACAAAATAAAAGTCTTCCACCTTGGCGATAACGTCAGTCAGTATTCCTCGGGGAAGTTTCGGTGTCTGGTCAGCTATGACAAACGTGGTAGCGGCTGCCCGAAGCGGACCAAAGTCGTACTGATCATATAGACTTCCCGGGAGAATACTAATGCTAGCTCCAAGATCTAGAAGCGCCCGTGTCATTTTAAAATCACCCACTTGAATGGATATAATGGGCGCTCCTGGATCTTGTAGCTTGGGTGGAAGAGCACCCCGAAAGAATTGCACTCATGTTATCACTAAAATCAATTTGTTTAGGAATCTTATGACTCCTTTTCTGTGTGCACAACTCTATTAAATACTTAGCATAGGCGGGAATTTTTTGATGGCATCTAAAAGAGGGATATTAATTTTGACCGGTTTAAATGTTTCCCACATTTCCTCTTGTTGCGGGCCCCTTTTTGATGTCATCTTCGCCTTAGATGGCGCCAACAAAGCATCGGGATAGGGGACGGTTTTCACCTTCTCCATGTCCTTAGAGTTGTTGGTCTCATCTCTCGGAACCGGTTTGTTAATTTTAGTTTCACTTTTATTAGATTCAGTTAATTTAACCGGTTCCGGCTCGTCATCACTAACGAGATTTTCATCATCTCTTCCACCACCCCCTCAACCAATGGTGGTGGAATCCCAACCTTATTTTCATACTTTTTACCACTTCTTAAAATACTTACCTGGTTAATGTGCTATTTCGAACTCGAGCTGTAGTGGTTCGGGTTGACCGTGGTGTCGCTCGGGAGTTGGCCCGCATTCTTCTATAACTTTGCCACGTCTGCAAAGCTGACCAATCTGCTTTAACATAGTCTCTGAAGATTTATCTCTTAAATCGAACTGTTGTTTCGTTTCAGCTTTATGATTAGTCATAACCTTTAACAATGCATCCAACTTTGAGTGCACTGACTCATCCGAATTTCCCGAGGACCCTTTCAGTTGGTCCTGATTACCCGAAGAATTTCCATCCAAGTTACCTTCTCTGTTATATCCCCAATTATGATTATGCGAGCCCTGCTGATAACCTGCCTGGCGGTAATTACTCTGCGACCTGTTCTGGCTCGATCCCTAAAAGTTCGGATTCAACTAAGTAGACGCGTTCCCGTAACGAAACTTCGGGTGATTTCTCAGGCCCGGGTGATAAGTGTTTGAATTGAACCCTTGGCCCTTGGAATCCCCATAAGCATAATTAACCTCTTCAATCTTATCCTCCGCGTCATCGTAAAACTCGGGGCAATTTTCTGCCTTATGCCCGAGTTCACCACAATCTTCACAAACCGGGAATTTTACTCCAAATTTCTCGACTTCTTTCTTCTTACCCTTTCTGTACCCAACCATTTCACGTTACAATTCAGCAATTCGTTCAGACTCACTCGTGGCTGACTTAACTGACCTGGAGGAAGTACCATGTATTCATCTTTCAGCTGCTTCTTCTGCTTTTGAATCTTCACACATAAACTCCAAAAAATCCCAATCATCCTCTTCAGGTTGATTCAACAGCTGACCATTACACGAGGCTTTCAGATGCTTTCGGTCCTCGAATTTTAACCCATCCACAAAACACTTCACCCATTCCCACAGTTCAATCTGGTGGTGTGGGCATTTTCTGATCATCTCGTTGAACCTGGTGAATGCTTCGTGAAATAATTTTCCCAAAAACTGTGAAAAATGGTGAATTTCCATTCGGGCCTCGCTCGTCTTTGACTGCGAATAATACTCGTTCAGAAACACCTGCTGCATCTTGGCCCAGTTCCCAATGTCGTGCATCGATAGTGAGTTAAACCAGTGCTTTGCTTTTTTCTTTTAACGAAAAATGGAATAACCGCAACCGAACCTTATCCTAATCAAATGTACCATCACCAATTGACCGGCAAATAGCCGAAAATCGGACAAATGAGAATACGGGTTCTCAGAAGCCAGCCCGGAAAATGAGGTACGATGTTAGTGTATGAAGGCCGGGACTTAAAGGTCTGTTGTCCCTCCCTCCGTACCTGTGGAACCAACGGAGATGCTCCATCTAAGATAACCGGTCTGAACTGACTGTTAACACACTGATCCGGGGCTAAAAAATTTCTCCATCGTCCCCCCGGGATTTACTAAACCGCCCATGTTAACCTGAATATTTTGAGCTCTTTCGGGCCTTTCTGCCCGGTTAACCCTGTTTCGACCCATACCATTTCTACCCTCGTTTCTGTTAACTGCTTCAACCCGTCTCTGATTCACTGGCTCTTCCACCTCCTAATCCCAATTACTATCCCCCTTGTTCTCTGGCTCAAAAACCTCATTCTCGGGCTCAACTGCCCGATTCCTTCTAACCCACCGGTTAACTTCGTTCTCAACCTCAAAACCTTGGTTCACATCATTCGCTTCCCCATCTTCTTCATCTTTAGTCGGAATGCTAGGATGAGAATCATCAAGATTAATCTGAACTCTGCGGTTAGGTCATTATTTGGGGCTGATGGTCCGACCTGGTCGAGGTTTCGGTTTCGGTTTCAGGTTCTAGAAGCATGAGCTGAGTTATTCTGGTTTTCTTGGGTGTTGGAATTTAATGGTGGAGGTATGTTGTCTGGGTGAAACATGTTATTTTCGGGGAGTGGGTCTTGATTCTGGTTTTCATTCTAGTTCTGGTTTTTTCTTTTGGTTTTGATTTTGGTTCTTGTCTTACATTGCTGAGGCTCTGTTCTGAACTCGGTTCTACTGAGCTAATCTCTCAATTTCGGGCACGAAAACAAGCGGTGACTGTCTGCCCGAGTGTCGGGTGTGCATAAACCTGTTACCTGCATAAACAACACACCCCGGGTAAAATAGAAAAATAAAATTTAAATTAAAAACTGAAAGCTAAACTAAAATTAAGACTAAAATAAACACAAAAATCAACTAACACGAAAAACACTAAGCGCACTAACTCTCCGGCAACTGCGCCATTTTGATGACCGTTGTTTGAGTCATGCAAAAACCTAATTAACCTAAGTAGCTAGGACAAGTAAGGTATCGTATCCACCAGGAGTATGTGGTCAATGCAAATCGTGTAACAGATTTAATATTATGAAGTAGCAGATTTTAGTGCTGATCACACAAGCAATAGTTTGAATTTAGAATTAAGCAAACAAACGAGTAAACAAGTTTCAATCAATTAATAAAAAAATCACACCCAGGACTTCAATTAAGTAATTAATAGTAATCTCGTGCAACCTAACAGATTAATCATTAATGGTTAACTACATACTGATCAACTAGACAAAACCTTAGGCAACAATAATCGCTTTACACACGGCACTGGTTATCAAACGGTCCCTGCCAGTGTGACTCAGTTAAGGGAAATTACATGCTTTATCGTATTCAATCTAATCAAACAACCCTATGATCAATTATTATAGCAACTAATCGTTCTGATCAACGTAAACCTAAACCGATTGAACACACGTAAATACCAAACATCAATAATCATATATTAACCATAAACAATTATACATAAATGTTCTTCGTCACATGAGAAAACTGAAATCATTACAAACTTTATATTCCCGGGTGAGATTCTAGGAGATTAGCCGAGCCTCGACATCATAGAATCGTCAATAACGGTAGCATGTATGTGGTCTCGGTACGAGCTGGTATGATGGAATCGCTTCCACTAAACTCTGGAAATCGCCTTGGTTGATAAAAACGAAGTTAAGGTTGAGAATGGTGAATATTGATATAAAACCCTAGCTACCCGTTTGTAAACCCCATCGCGATACGCGATGGGGTCATCATTGGTCCATCGCGTATCGCGATGGACCCTTTAGTAAACATTTCGTTAAACACCCATCGCGATACGCGATAGGTCTCTAAGCATGCCCATCGCGTATCGCGATGGTACATGTCACCAGCATATATCTTTTGTCTTCTCGTTATGCGTGCTGGACGTCCCGGGTCTTCAATACATGTTTGATTATCGACTCGGGACTTGAGTAAGTTGGCATGGTAGTGGTGGCAATGACGGTGGTGTCGGTCAGGTGATGGTTAGGCGATGGAGGGGGTGCAGATATGACAATGGTTGTGGTGGCAATGGGGACAACAGTGGCGGCGGCTATGAATGTTTTTGATGGAATGAAATTTCATATGTAATTGATGATTATGTTTCATTGACCAACCAAAGACCATTTTTATTAATTTGTTCATATTGAGTCATTTCATTCCTCATGTTGTTCCTGCAAACGCTACCTTGTTTCTTGATTGAGTTTTTAATAAAATATAACTGTATAGTATATAAAGATACATGGAGCACTTGTTTTTATATTGTGCGATTAGCGTTAAAGAATTTAAGTTTTAACAAATGCTTTGTTTCCGTATAAAAAAGAAACAAGTATGAATGTATTTGACATTTAGTAATACAAAGTTTGAAATAGCATTTACATCTATTTTATGAGTGAAAGTGTCTTCAAAACATAAAGTTACATAATTTGCAACATTTACTAAACATAAATTCTCAATCAGCTAGTGGTGGAGCTAGTCTGAAGTCTGAACTAGGGAGTTCAGTATTTGAATCAAGCTCAAGGAACTCGAAATATGATTCGACTCGCATTTAAATTTAAATGTCTGAATTCGATTCTCAATCATTTAAATTCGAATTAGTAATCGAATTACAAATCGAAAATGAAATTCAGATTTTAAATTCTATTCGATTAGAAATTCGAATTCAAATTATATATTTTATTTTTATTATAAATATACATATATATAAAAAAAAATAAATTAGTGAAGTATCTTTAGGTATAAAGATTTGTCATTTTGGTTATTAATTCATGTAATTGAACATTATTTTGAATATTTAGTATGCTATAACTTGAATACTTTATCTATTCCATAGAGTTTGTATCGGTTTTGAAACTAGAATTAAAATAGATTTTTTTTAAATGAATTCGAATTGAATCCATTTGAATTCGGTTCTAATTCAAATTTCATTCTCGAATCGAATTAACTATTTTGAATTTGAATCGATTCGAATCCAACTTCAAATTTTCAATATACGGATAATTCGATTCAAATAAATAGAATATTTGAAATTTGATTTGTTGAACACCCCTACCCCGAACCTGACGGCAGGCCAAGAGCAATCTTTTTCATGTTTTCTTCAAAGCATGTAGCATGATATTTTTTTCAAACTGTATACTTTTATAAACACACCATGAACATGAACATACCTCCTCTACAACCAAGAGGAGAACCACCAACAAAACAAAATGAAATCTACATTAAGAAAAAATTAGACCACTTCGACCATCCTGTCATTTTATATTTAGATCCCTGTTTACAAAAAAAAAAAAAAAAAAAAAACTAACACTTTTATATCTTGAATAAAGTCTTCAATCTTCACTTTTTTTCCTTTAAAGAATCATAGTTTATGAGAAAGAAATCACAGTTTTATAGCACGGTATATTTTAACGTTCCCAATCTTTTTTGATAATTGAACACATTAGTATTACAAACAAAAAAAACAATAATAATAATAATAAAAATGAACCCATTTAGTAAATAAAATTTTAAGTGTATTAATTTTTTTAACAAAGAAAATTGAAACCAGTGAGTCTAATTTGATTTTTTTTAACTTGCAATAGTGTGATACGAAAGTTATAAACCTAAGCACTGATAGTTATTGACACCAATGTTTATCAGTTATCATCGAATATGAATATAAAGTGCAGTTTGTATTTTAAGAGATAAAATGTCTATTGTTTGGGGATTACATCTGCAAACCTTTATAGAAGAAAAAAGATGGACCAAAGAAATGTAGTCTGTAATAAAAAAGTTTATTTTTTAGTTTCTGCAAACTGCTAAAATAATTGAAATTTAAATAAACCGATTTTTTAAACTTAAAATAGTTTTTCAACATTGAAATTTAAATAGTTCTAATACAATACTATAATAACATTTATTAAACCACGATAATATATTTTTTTAAAATTATTCATTCTATACTTTTTCATTAATTGCTCAGCAATTTCAAATTTTCATCTCCTAACCGAGTCATATAATCCCGATCCGATGCGGTACCATCTGCTTCAATCTCGTTTTCATTAGCATCAACATGCACATGACTATCCCGTAGCAACACATTGACCATCACCTAAGAACCTTTAGTCTAAACTCTATTTTGCACTACAAAATCATCAAATGATTACAATGACCATCACCTCATATGGCATGCTCTTTCGTCTTACACTTATGTAGTTTAGGATTAATGATTTAATCTTCTCAAGCAAAAATTAAATATATGTCTTTTCATATGAGTTCTCAAATGCTATATACGTTGATTTCTACTTTCAAATACACGAAAACTTAATGATCAATTTCAATCTCACAACGAGAAATTTTAGCAAATAAAAAATCTAAACGCTGTTAGTTTCACATAAATCAACGTCAAAGTTTGAAAGAAATGATAGGCGGTGGCGGAGAACAAAGGGGACGAGAGGTAGCGAAGCAGGGTACGGTAGGTTTATGCCTCGAGTATTGGATTTTGATTGATGGAGTAGGGTTGTGGAGGGGCGAAGATGGGTGGAGGAGCAAGGAGCGATCGCTAGGGTTGAGAGTCTGTGAAGGAGAGCGATGGTTTATGATGTTAGAAAGAGGTTAGAATCGTAAAAAGATGTTGGACTGGTTGTGCACCAAGAAGATCCCGCGCAGATTAGGGATGAGATTTTTTTTCCCAGATACTCGTACATCTACCTGTTCAGTACCTGTACCGGTATCTGTACGTGTATATTGGGTAAGAAGATCCCGCGCATATTAGGGATGAGATTTTTTTCCCAGATACTCGTACATCTACCTGTTCAGTACCTGTACCGGTATCTGTACGTGTATATTGGGTACATGTACCCAACTTTACTAGTTTTAGGTACGGGGTACTTTCGGGTACGTGTACTAGTACAAGTACGGGTGTTACAGGTACTGATACTCATTTAGAATATGTAGGGGCTTTTATTAGGTTTACAACACTCATGACTTAACTTTCAAGCGGAATTTTTAAAACCTAATATATATCAGTTGAATCAGTTCTTTCTCGATATATATATGTATATATATTCATATATTTTTATTTCATATATGTGTAATTGTGTATATCATTAAATAACATGTATTAACTTTATCTCTTGTTTTTTCTGTAGAAATCGAGGAAACAATAAACAAACAAAAGAAAAGGAGAAAATGGAAAGATGAATATCGAAGATTAAACGAATGTTAACTTTGTTTGCATAAGTTTATTTTGTTTTAAACATTTTGATAAAAAAAATAGAAGACATTGTATGTTTTGGAATTAATTACTTGATTATGAATGAATTTTATGTAATGGTTTATTTCATTTTTAGTTTTAGTATTATGTTTTGGTTGTTTTATTACGTTTATGGTTATGGTATTATAGATAATTCTTTGTCGATATTGTACATTACCGATACCAAGTTTAGCGAAGATTTTGTTTTTTAAAAGAACAAAGTTGTACCAAAGCGATTACTGTACCCGAAATTATCTGTCAGGTACCTGTACCCCGCACCATAAATTGGGTACGGGTACTCATATTTACATATTTTAGGTACAAGTACATCCGGATACATGTACGGATACGGTACCGATCTCATCTCTAACGCAAATAATTTCTAGTGAATCGTCTATAAGATAAAAACACTATGTAACAAAAGAGCTTTCACAAGCTTTTTTCAATACCACCTAAATTTTGTCATAGTACATCTTTCATATCATACCATTATTTTATGAAGAATTAGTGGCCTAGTGGGTAACAACTAAATTGTTCAGATTCTACGAATCATATTTATTTTATGATGCATTTTGATTTTTGTGTTAAATTACGAAATTTACACATTAAAGAAAATAGTTCTAAAAGTAAAATCTTTTTTACTAGAAATTGCACGTGTAACACATGACACAAATATCTAGTAACAGTAACATTGATTAAAGTGATGTTTTTTTTTAAAAAAACAACCTTGCATGAATGTAGAAAACAGTTCAAAATAGCACATTCAAAACGAGCAAATTGTTTATAGGTGTTTACAAAAATTCAAAAAGTCAATATTGGTAAATGTTGAAAACCCTTGTCTAATCACAATCGCGTTAAGATAAAAAAAAAAAAAAGAAAAGTCCATAAACCAAATATAGTTGTTCCAATATCCAGTACTCTACACAGATACAGAAACATCAACCCAAAACCACATGTATATTTGTTTGCATGTAAGTCTTTTCATCTACCACCTTCGTGTCAATCCATTAAGGGTTTTCAATAAATTGAATTTTAAATATTTGAAATTTTGAAGTTGGATTCCATTTCGAAATATAATTGAAAAATCAATCGATTTTATTCGAATTCATAATAGTCCATTCGAAATTCGATTCAATTAGAGCATTCTCATCCCACCCCCTATAATTATGTGTGGGGAGTTTGCAAATTAGACCATCTCCAACAGTTTTTGGTTCAAACCAGTCACATCACTGCCATAATCAGCTTTCTTAAAAACCACATTTTTTACTCTAACAATACACATTCTCAAACCATCTTTACATTTCCACATCATCAATTACTTTTACATTTATTTTAAATAAGAATCACAATACTATAAAATATATAATTTTTGTAATCCTTATTTAAATAAATAGCAATATAATTAAAATTTAGCAAAAATAGATTAACTAAAATATAACAAATAGATAAAAAATATATATACAATTTAAAATGACAATTACTCTAACAAAATGAAAGAGAGATATATTGAAACTTTTGACTAATAATAAAATCCTATGAATTATTATTCTTATTCTTAACCGTCCACAAATGTTCCATTAAATCATTCCGAAATGCATGGTGAGCTTCACTGTTACGTAAATCACTGAACCGTTCCATGTACACTTTTTTGCTAGGACTTCTTATAATGTTTTTTTTTCTATGATTTTTTGTAATGTCTGGGAAATCTTGTAACCTTTTTCAAGGACTTCTTGTAACGTTTTCTTTCTAGGACTTCTTGTATCGTTTTTTTTTTCTAAGACTTCTTGTAATGTTTTTTTATTCGAATTAAGCGTTGTAAAATAAATAATAAAATTGTTAAAAAACTAGCCGTTAAAAAAATTTATCGTTAAACTAGCCGTTACGTAAAAAATAGAAAAAACAAAAAAATATATAATTTTTTAAATAAATATAAGAAAATATGTATAATTAAAATATATTTTATAAATATAAATATGGGTGTGTGTGTGTGTGTGTGTGTGTATGAGGGGTGAAAGATGTGATGCTTGGACACACGATAGTTGGTTTTTGGTGGTTTGAAATATCAAACTTGAAGCCTTGGTTTTTGGTTTAAGCCAAACACTCCAATGGTTTACTTGGTTTTTGGGTTGGTTTGAACCAAACAAAAATTATTGTTGGAGATGGTCTTATAGGGTAAAGAGATAAATGTAGTGATTTTTTTGTAAATTTGGAGAAACATTTGGGGAGCATTGTTTGCACCTATTTATTTTTTAATATTTATTAGATTGGTTGTGAGTAGAGGAGAGAGAAAACTGTAATAATAAATGTATAAAAAATATTATTTAATTGAATAAGAGAGAGAAATATAGTGTTTTTTAGTGTAATTATAGATATATGGATGAGGTATGGGATGAGAATGCTCTTACACTATAAGGTATGGATGCCTTTTTGCTTCTCAATTCATAGTGCCATGTCAGCGCCATGTCATACCTCATTTCACTTCATTCTCTTTCATAATATCATGGAAATGGTCACCAATTCACAAATTACTTCCTTTTCTAAGTAAAATAATAATATTTATATAACTAAAATTAATTTAAAGGGGTTCTTGCAAATATTGTTGTAGATACCGGTAAACCGTACGGTTTTGTAAAAAGCGATTTGTTTTCACGAGTTACCGTTAACCTATACAAACAATATACGTTCATGTTTTCGGCGACCCGCTTCACTGTCTCGGTTCAAAGAAGCTCTTCTCGTTTTCGGTGTCGAATTTTCGCCCTCGTCGGTTACTATAGTGAATGCACCAGACACAATCGTGTAAATAAAAAGCGTTACGACCGAAGTTGACTCGTGTTCGAATAAAAATCCATAACAAAGTTGAATTAAAAGGTATGAGTTGAAATAGAGTGGTAATTGTTTCATATGAAAAAAATTGAGAAAAAAAGGAGTTTGAAATAAGTTATTTAATTTTATTTTAAATAAAAAAAGAGAAAAGAAAAGAAGGTAACCGTTTGACAAGGATGATATAGAATAAAAAAATATACTTTTTTTGGAATTATTCAATCTCATCGGCATTTCTCTTGGCAATATATCCTTCAAATTTTCACCGCCGGTGATACCAAATTGAGTGGGGGTGGTGGTCACTGCCGGCACCTCCTGCCATATCATCACTTTCAACGGTAAATTGGTTTCCACTCCCATCAGGCTTAGAGCATGAAATTCGAATCTAAATCGAATTCGAATTGATTCGCTTGAATTTAGTCAAAAAAAAAAAATAATTTATTATATATATAGATAAATAGCAAAGTTTGATATCATAAAATTTTTATATAATTACTTTCAACCATATCTCAATCTACTTATTTGGTTTTATGGCATTGGTTAGCTTTCCAACTCTCTTAATCAAGTCTACTCAAGTACAAGTCTTTATGGTAACAACTTGAATTTTGTTTCTGTTAGTTATCCCTAAGAGTGTATGTTGTGAACTTGTGATAGGTTTTTTATTAGGTGTTATTTTCATGTACATTTTATTTCTTTTTCTTTTTTGTTTTTGTTTTAAATATATATGATAATCTAACAAAATTATTTTTTTGGATTGGTTCTCATACCCGTAATAAACCTAATAGATACTAAAGCAGTCCAAAATGCAAGCTTATTCGTCGTTCGCTCGAAAATTGTTCGTTCGCTTTCGGCTCGGTTTGGAAGTGAGCCGCTCGGCTCGGTTCGGTTTAAAAACAATCCAAGCACGAGCAAAGCCTCGCTCGGTTTGGTTTAGTTCATTTTGCTTGAATTATTTTTTATTTATTAGTTTTATATATAAACTTTATGAATATATATAAAAGTATACTATTTTTTTAAAGTTTTTAAAATTTCAATCTTTTGTGTTGAATTCAAAGTTCAAATTTAAACCATAACCGCTCGTTTTATATATGTTTTGTTGTTAACTTTGAGTTTTATACATTTTAAGGGTGGAACTTTAGACAATTTAGAGTTGAAAGTCTTGAATTAATAATATTTTGAAGTTTTAGAAATTTAAAATTGGAAACTTTGTACGAAATCAAGCCGAACCAAGCCGGTCGGTTTCAAACCGAACCAAGTTCAAGCATAAAGATATCGCTCGTTTTTTTAAATTCAATCCGCTCGGTTCTGCTCGCTTTCAAACCAAACCAAGTATGTGCATGTCCGCGTTCGGTTTGGTTCGTGAACAGATTAGATACCAATGAAATTTGCCTCGACTCGCCGCCGTGACGTTCGGGTTTTTGCTTTAAATATGTTATCTTGAATGAACTATTTTTTTGGGTTTAGTTCCGTACCGTAACAAATATATCCGATACTAAAGAAATTCGCATCGACTCGCCGCTGCAACAACCATGTTTTACTAACAGAATAAACGTTATTTTAAATATGTTTTATTATTGTATTATATGCCATAAGAGACTATTATTCTGGGTGTATATTAATTTGTGTTTTGTGTTTAATATCTGTACCGGTACGAACCTAACTGATAACAACCGAACTAGTGCACGGGCGCCATAACGCGGCGGTTTGCCACCTAGTTTTAATTCAAATTTCAAACCCATAACACATTTTAACTTTTTTAACAACATAATATAAGTCTGTAAAACAAATTAATCATTCAAAGTTAAAACATTTTAAATATTCAAAGTGGCAATGCCCTATTACATGAATTAATAACCAAAAATGTTGAATATTCTATTTTTAGACTTTAGAACTTAAATTATTTATTTAATTTATCTTTTTATAAATATGTATATTTTTATAAAAATAAAATGTATAATTTGAATTCAAATATAAAATCATAAATTCGTATTCGATTCGAAAGTCGATTACTAGATCGAATTCCAACCAAATCGAATTCAAATGTGAGTAGTGGGTAGGTGATGAGTTAAAATTAAAGAGAGTAACGATATTTGTTGAGTTAGAGATTAAATTTAGGTTTTTAAAGATTTGTAAGGATATTTGTGACATATGACGTGCTAAATAAGGACGCTTAAAAACACACAACATTGAAAATAGTCTTATTTTTTTAGATATCTTTCTAAAAGCTTACGGATTTATCATGTCATGTGTTGTGTCATAGCCTTTTCATTTATAATTTGTTTTCTAATATTCATACGCGTAAAGGTTATATTATATTAATTCAACTGTTGAAAAACATAAATAAAGTTTTAAAAGATATTTGTAATAATGGAAGGACTATTCTCTCTTTTGACACAAATAATGGAGTGAATGAACCCCATTCCTATAAAAAGCAGAGACGCAAAAGCATAAACCTTTTTGTAATTATTTTAATTTTTTTTCTTCTTTTATGTATTCCAATTTGCCAGACCACTTGACCAAATTTATGGATAGAGGTGAAAAAATACCTAAACTCGGAACCGGACCCGAAATAAAACCCGGAACCGATTTTTTTAATGCATGGGTTTTTAGAACTGTACCCGACCCTATCCATAGCGTACGGATAGGGTACGCATTTCGGTACTAAAACCCGAACCCGAACCGGACCCGATTTGTACATGGTAATACCCGAAAACCCGAACCGGTTCCATACCCAGAACCGGGTTTTTCCAATACCCGAAACCGGGTATTTCAAATACACGATGTATACCATAAAAATAACTTAAAAATACTCGAAAAATACCTCTAAAAAGTGCAACATTTTAAAAAATCCAATCTATACCCGGAAAAGGCCCGAAAAAACCAACAAATAGGGTTTTTTCAATACCCGATAATAGGGTATTCAAATACCCGGTTTTAAAATACCTGGTTCTATATCCGACCCGATTCTAAGAGTATGGTTTTTAGAGGCAATACCCGGACCCGGACCCACCTCGGTTTTTATCAATACCCGGTTAAACCCAAACCCGGGTATTTGATAAACCTGATTTGTGCACCTCTATTTATGGATACTAAAAAGAAAATTTTAAATTAATTTTCTATCATTTTATTTTATTCAATTGCTCTTTTTTATCACATTTTGTATTTAACTTATACGTAGTTACTATATAATCGGATAAATTATCAGTCCTGGTGACAGTTTATCGTTGGGTGTTAAATAGAGTTTGCTGAGTTCTTATTTGTATGAAATAATTTATAGAGCATTCATAGAAATTTATGATAGTGAGTTCTCTATATTCAATAGAGTGATTCTGAGTGAAAGAGAAAAGATATTAAGTATTATACTGTTTATCAATAAATTTGATAAAATACTGTTAAACCTTTTTTTTTAACTTTTTAATATATTCTGAAAGTGAATATAAATGAATGAGATAGCAAGGATAAATGATAGAGATATAAAAAAAATTATTTAATTTGTAACTGATACAAAAAATAGTGATTTTTAGTATAATTACAAAGAGTGAGATAGAGAGACTCTATGAATGCTTTGAATTAGTTTGTCTAGACCATCTTCTATGGTGAGGGGCATCGAAGCCCCTCCACCATGCCACGTCAGTGCCACGTAAGCACCGGGGGGCATCGAAGCCCCAACTAATAATGTCCCGCTATGGTTTAAAGTTGGCGCCCTATACACACACACACACAACCTACACCCGCTAAAAGCTAAATTAAACCCGAAGGCTAAACTAAGTTTGAGTTTTTTTTTTTGTTTTTGTTTTTTTTAACGGGGATGCTAGATGTTTTTTTTTTTGACTTTTTACTTTTTTTATGTTTTTTTTTTGTTTTTTTAAGTTAATATTTTGATTTTTTGAAGGGTTTTTTTGGACTGGGATTCTAGATAAACATTTTGGTTTTATTTTTTATTTTTTATTTCTATAATTTTTTAATTAATTTTTTGATTTTTTTTAGGGATTTTTTTCTCTTACAAAAATAATATGATGTAGGTGGTTGAGAGTGCACCATAAGAATGTGGGAAATTGATCAATGGTTGGTAATGGAGTTCCCCAGTTCTCTATTTTTTTGAAGTTCCCAATGAACCCTCTCATATATATATAGGATTAGAATCATGTGAGAAATATTTTGAAATTGAAAACTTTGAGAACTATTTTAAACCACAAAAACAATTCTTTATAAGAAAATATTATAAAACAAAAAAAAAAACACGAAAATAAAAAAAAGTAAAAGAAAACCAAAATTATTTATTTTTCATCCTGGTCTCATAAAAAAATATCGGTTTAGCAAAATTATACATATATGTATAATATGTATTTTTTAATTTTATACAAATTATTCTTTATACACATATGCACAATTAAGATTAATGATAACATACATATGTTTACATTATATAAATCGATATTAAATAAAAATAAAAATATGTGTATAATTTGGGGTGTATAATTTGGGGTGTTTTTTATTTTTATTTTTTATTTTTTTTATGAAAACATGATTAAAGGAAAGTGAAGGGAAGGATGATTTGAAAACTTTGCAGTTGTCACAACGTGTTTTGTAATCTAATGCTCTTTAAGGTCACGCACGTAATGTACGATAAACCATTATTGTGCAATAACCCACCCCGACTATTGTAAATGCTCCTAATTAGTTTACTTATCACTTTATTTTTTTCATAGCTTTAACTTGAGTTGCATGCCCCACTTAGAAACAAAGATGCCCACATTAATAGTAGGCTGAGTTTTATTTTTGTGCAGAATCATTAAGATATCTGATTAATTAAGTGGTAACCACTTCAGTATATTTCTGAAACTTACACCATTAAGACACTCAATAACCTATTAAAATATATATTTTCAATGAACCAAACAAAATCTCTCGATAACCGATTCAAATGTAACCTCTAAATAGAATTATTAAGAGGTCTATCAATCAACACATACATATTATAATTCAATTTTCTTATCTATGTTTGTAAGCCATAACATTAGTTATTTAATTTCAATATAACCTTATTCATATGTTATGTTAATTTATTCGTTTTTATAAGTTTAAATACAACTAGGTAACGTTTGGTATACTGGAATGAAAGATGGAATGGAATGAACCATTACAAAACAAAAACGTGTTTGGTTGGCTAAAGAAATGGAATCACCCATTACCATGTCCATTCCATTCCATCTAAAACACATCAAATTCTTTCCATCCACCCCCCTTTTTTCATTCCATCCCCTCTTTCACCTTACTCATCTCCACCCCTTTCCAATATTATCAGCAATCACCATACCACCGCAACCCACCACCAACGCCACCTCAACCACACATCATTGTCTCCCCCACCACCACCACTATCATCATTGCCGACCACTGCCACCGCTACCACATTCACACCACCCACCACCACCACCACCATCACCATCTACTAGCACTGCCCACCATCACGACAACCTACCAACTCCCACTACCACCATCGCTAACACCCACCACAACCCCTGCCATTACCGCCAACCACTACCACCTGCCACCTCTAACCACTGCCAACCACAATCACCGATTGCCTCTCACTATCGCCACTACCACCGCCACCACCGCTACCGCCACCCGCTACATTTACCACCGTTTACCGCCGATTTTATTTTATTCTTTCTTTGTATAACACTAATTAATTATTCATTCCATTCCTAGTTTTCTACATTGTAACCAAACAAAACAATGAAATGGTAACGATCCATTCCATTCCCTCATCAATTCCATTACCTCGTCTATTACATTATCCTATAACAAACATACCCTTAAAGAAAAAAAGAACATAATATACCCCTTCTAATCTTATGGACTATTTACATTTCCATAATGACTCGAACCCCAAATCAAATACCCTTTGGTTTGAATTCACTTTCGATTTTTTTATTCTTGAAGCATCACAACAACTTACAACAGTGGTGAGCAGGAAAACCGAATTAACCGAACCAAAATCAAAGAAAAAACTCGAACCGAAGCATTAACCGACGGTTAATTTTTGGTTTTTTTTGAAAAACCGAATTTTCGGGTTTTAGTTATCCATTTTTAAAAAACCGAACCGATTGATGGTGATAAAGATTATCAAGATGATGAGGAATAGACTAAACTTTGAAGATAAATATGATGATGAATGAAGATTGAAATTAAACTTATAATGTTTTTTAATTACTCTTTTGTAGAATTTTAAACTCTATTTAGCAACTTTGTATTCCTATGTTTCCACGTATCACGTGCCTCTTTTTTTGAATTAAATATATATATGTTGCATTCTAATACGTTTTTATGCAAGTTTAAAATATGCGTTTTCTTATTTTTTGTAATTTTTTTTGCAATATCTACACATAATTGAAAAAAAACCCCGAAAATAACCGGAAAACCGAAAACTATATGATTTGTATATTCAAATAACGATTACTTCGGTTTCAGTTTCGGTTTCACCTAATAACCGAACCATACTCAGC
>NW_027498896.1:0-107478 GCF_021521415.1 Bidens hawaiensis
TGACAAACGCCGCAAACCTCTGGAGTTCCAAATAGGCGATCGCGTAATGCTCAAAGTTTCCCCCTGGAAGGGCATTGTTCGCTTCGGGAAAAAGGGAAAGTTTGCTCCAAGGTACGTAGGACCTTTCAAGATCATCGAAAAGGTCGGACCCGTAGCCTATCGCTTGGAATTGCCTCCAGAACTCAGCCGTGTTCACAACGTTTTTCATGTGTCGCAACTCAAAAGTGCCTCGTTGACGAGACCGCTCAAATCCCGATCGACACGGTTCGCATCGACGACAAACTACACTTTGTTGAGGAACCTGTCGAGATCCTAGATCGAGAAGTCAAAAGGACTAAGCGAAGCCGGATACCCATAGTCAAGGTACGTTGGAACAACCATCGTGGACCCGAGTTCACATGGGAGCGAGAGGTTAAGATGAAGGAGGAATACCCTCATCTGTTCGCATAGTCATCATCTTTGTAATTCTAGAAATCTTGGAGTCTATGTAATAGTAATCATGTAATCAGGGACCAATATCAATCAATGAAGTATCATGTTGTTCCTATTTGCTTATAAATATTCTCTTATTTGCATAACACCAAGTTTGGCTACCCATGACTCGTGCTGGAAAACACAAGTTGTGCATACTTAATCATGTAAACATTGGGGTAAACTATGTATCATTGAGCCAAAATTTGTCATCATTCTAGCATTCATGAAGCATGGTTGTGTGTGTGTGTGTGTGGTGTCGTGTCGATTTTTCTAGCCGCACACAATGGAGTTTATACATTGATACAAGGTGAACTCGTAATTATAGTCCGGAATATAATTACATCAAGTTCACAGGTGTATACGTGTATAAACAATATGCTATTGTGTAACTATGAGTCATGAACTCAAGCTTCGTGTAGGGAATTAATCAATGAATGTTGAAGGAGTGGTGGGTTAGCCGCTGGTACACCCTATACATAAACCCCTTCGGCACAAGTTGATTATGTCTGAAGCGAGACTTGGAATTAGGGACTCATAGTTAGCGTGGCAGCTGTGAGGCGTTAAATTCAAGAGTTATTGAGGGAATTATTCATTGGAGATTGAAGGAGTGGTGGGTTAGCCGCTGGTACACCCTATATATAAACCCCTTCAATCCGAAATGAATATGTCTGATGTAAAGCTTGAAGGTGATGCCTTGTAGTGGAAAATAGTGTGTCGTCCTGTGTGTCATTGAACTAATAGGAGTCGAAAGAAACACCCAAGTGGAGTTGAGGGAGTGGTGGGTTAGCCGCTGGTACACCCTATATATAAACCCCTTCAACTTGATTTGGGTGGTATCCAAGACGAAAATTAGGGGTAGTGGCGCATAGTGGTCATCATGGGATCATTTGATCTAAAACATCATTGCATCAACTATACTAAGTTCTAAATTTCGGGACGAAATTCCTCTAAATTGGGGAGAATGTAACGCCCTGAAATTCGATTGGTAAACTAGGATCGTGAAATCATCGGAAACTATAGACTTTGGGATTCTGGACGATAAGTTCGGAACCCATATCATTGGAAAAATCTGCTTTTATCATTTAAAATGTTTATTTTATAAAACGACATTTACGCCTGAAAAATATTAATTTTTATGCTTTCAAAAAATTAAATGTTCTTATTTAAAAAGATTTCAAATAATTATTCGGAAACTGGTTTTATAAAAGTTTTGCTGAAAAAGTTTTAGTTTGTTTAAAAACTTATGAACTCGACTAGTCTTGACCCGTCGGTAGCCTAAACCCGAACCCGAGTCACCCGAGTATTTAAGCGGAAAATCAAGTATTCTTACACCATCTCTTTCATTTCCACCAACACTTCCCACCCAAACACTCTCATTCTAGAGAGAGAAACTAGAGAGAGAAAGTCTTCAAACTTCAAATCCGAGTCCACAAATCTGTTTGTTGTTATTCTTGGTAAGATCTTCTTGAAAATCATCCATTTTCATAACCATTTTCGGCCTCAAATCGAGCAAAAACACCCACTTTCATTTTCTAGAGTTTTCGGGTCAAAAACCGTCTTGTTTTGGTGTCAAAATGCAGGCTTTTGTGTTTAAAATCACTAGGAATCGATAGCCCTTTCAATCCCGAGCATTTCCATGTCAAAAACTTCGATTTTGGGTCAAAAATCTGGAAAATCTGAAAAACCCGTAGGTTTCTCCGTCGCCCAGCTTGAAGGAGTCGAATCAGACTCATTCGATCGAACCAGTCGATCGAATCAGTCCAGTCGATCGAATCAGTTCAGTCGATCGAATAGGAAAGCAACCGAATGGTCTCCAACTCATTCGACCGAATGAGTTTCGTATTCGATCGAACGAGTGTCTATTCGATCGAACAAGTTCCATGTTCGATCCGAACGAGTTTTTCCAACTGGTTCGACCAAATGTGTTTCTAGTTCGATCGAGTGTGCCACAGATTCGATCGAATGTGTGTCTATTCGATCGAACGTGTTCCTATTCGATCGAATCAAGCCAGAACCAAGCTGTTTCGTCTTTAAAACCCAGTTTTTGCTCGAGGCCGCGTAAGCTCGTTTTCTTAGACTTATAGCACGTTGTTAACCTTATATTTATGTTCAACTCTAGGCTAAGGAGATCTATTGTAGCACCATCCTAACCCGAGATCAAGGTGAGTTCATAGCCCCTATTTAAGCTTTTCAAAACTATGGGGTGGAAACATGGTAACTTTACACGTTTGGATAAAAATCATTTATGCAAACACTCTTTAAACTATAAACTTTTGGATTTCTACACACGTGCGGAAATCCACAAGCTTTTTAAGAATCTATAAACTTTGGAAATCTATGAACATGGGGAAAACCCATCAACTTATGGAGATCTAAGAACATTGGAAATCAATGAGTATGGGAAATTCTATGAACATTGACATCATGGGAAATGGGAATCATATTCATATCATCATAGTCATTGTGTCAGCATGGAAATCTAGAGATCAAAGCATCATGAGTTGAATTGGACGCGAGAGTTTATTCTACTCTCGGTAGAACTCGCGACCATGAGTGGCATTCTATTCTCGGTGGCACTCGTAACTCATGGGATTTCATACTAGTCTCGGTGAAATCCATAACTCTTGAGGACCTATACTAGTCTCGGTAGGGACCAAGGGAACCCAGGATTCTTTGGGGAGTCTATCCTACTCTCGGTAGAACCTAGCTGAGTCCTGGATGACAAGAACGAGGTAGTCTTGGTTTAAGTCTTGCGTGGGGTCAATCAAGTCTTGTGTGATCATTGAGTTCCATCATCATTCATCATCATCATCATTTATTCACCATCATCTTGGATACTAGTAAACAGTGGGATCTTGGTGTTGGTTTATCTAGTAAACTTAGCATGCTCAAATCTATATGTCCTTATTTATGCTTAACTGCTATGTGCTACATGTACCGTTGGGAGACCACAAATCTTTGAGTAATCTTATCACAAACGACTCTAATGGGAGAATAATAAGCCCGCTGAGAGTCCAGGAGAACATTTCATGTTTTACTTACTACAAAAACCTCTTTGGGAAAACCAAGAGACCTTTTCTTACAAACCATCTTAAAACCGGGTATTATATCCAAACATAGTAGTATAAGTTGTAGGAGTGGTGGGTTAGCCGCAGGTACACCCTATATATAAACCCCTACAACCTATACTAGTATGTTTGTGTATAAACTCTTTTTCTTTAAACCTATGAATTCACTCATCTACTTTAAGTAGTTGACAGTTTGTTACATGTTTTCAGGAAATAATGCAGCAAGAAATCCCTAGCAAGTTTAGAGGCCTTAGAGAGATGAAGGCTAGTCTAGGAGTTATTTGGAAACTTGATATTTTGTATTAAAACAATTTGTTTCATGTTACCTGGATGGTGTAATATTTGACATTTTGGTTATGTTTATGCATTTAGACTTTTAAACTATTGTGCTCAACAATCACGACTTAGTCGCCGCGCCTCGATTATTCCGCCATCACGATCGGGGTGTGACACTCGGCGAACTTAATTCTCTGAATCAAACTTCCTAAAATCTGTTTTTGTCCGTGTTGTAAGGTTCTTCATGTTATTGTGTTATATAATTCTTTCATATCATCTGATAATCAGGTCCACAATGTTTGGATTTAAAGTCCGTTCTTGTTCAAAACCCTTCCCAAAATGTCGGTTTGATTTGGATGATATTTTCGGTGATATTAGGGTTCTTAATACCTAAATCGCACTGCCTTAATACTATTGCTTCTATCGAATCGGCCGATCATTGTTATTCCTGGGTGTCAATCTTGCGCCGATTCATATAGCGAAGTTAGGGTTACAGGCGAAGTTGATACAACTTCACCAGTCACTTAACTTCGCCGATGCAATAACTTCCCTGTACCATGCAGGGCGAAGTTGAAGTCTGTTGATGAGAAAAACTGACTTGGTTCGTTTGTTTTGCAGATATGGTTGCGGTGGCAGGTGCTGGTGGTGATGAAGGTGGAGATAATAACCGACAGTTCTTTCCGGGTCACAACATGTATATTACCTTAGATCCGGATGCTCGTGGTATAGACGACTATCGTGAGATCATTTCCTTTCTAGTTCGCTCACGTTTTTTTCATGCCATCACTACTACTCTTCCCATTTCACTTCCAAATATTGAAGACTTTTGGAGAACCGTTGAATATGACTGTAGAGTTGATCCTCTGGTTATGCACGCTACAGTTAACAATCAAGTGGTACGAGTTCTCGGCATAACAGATAAGGGTAGCTTTACAGTTTGGGGTTGAAACTACTGACGATCCTACTGAATTTTCGGCCACTTTCCGTAATGGTGCGTTCGTTCGTATGGGGTATTTAGGACCTCTAGCGGATTCTCAGAGAAGGAAGGGATTTTTGTGTATACCAGTGGAGGTTTCTAATGCACGTAATGATAGTGTGCATGTCTGGTCGTAAAGCTGGTACAGATGGTATGGGTGCGACGATGCAATCGGCTATGACTACATTAACCTACAACAAGCCTTATAGTTTCAGCTAGATGATATTTTATGAGATTGATCGTCAGAGGCGTGCAATTGCTCGGGAAAGGTTTTTGATGTATCCGAGATTCTTACAGATGATACTCAATCATGTGGCTCCGAATCTGCCACAACGACGTCCCATTTCCTTTTTTGAAAGTGTTTCCAAGCGAATCTTTGCTCAATGTAAATCTTCAAGTGCACGTAGCAGGGAAGCATTACGTCCGAGGCACACGGCCTTGTTTGGTTACTTAGTAAATCCTGCGTATGTTGCTCTTCCATGTGATGAATTTCTTGATCTGGCACCGCAAAAAGCAAATGTTCCTCAACCACCTCCTGTGGTTCAACCACCACCCGTGGTACAGCAAGCACCGCCTGCTGATCCTGTTGCCGCTCCGGAAGAACAGGTTGATCTTGAAGTTGCCTTTGGAGGACAAGGGTTCTTTGACATGGAACAGATTCATCCAGCTGCTGAAGTTCAAGCCTCACTAGCTGAGGCGTCAGGGGTAAATGTTTCCATGGTTACTACTTCTGTGGCGGATTTGGAGAGAACTGACTCTGACTCTTCTACTGATGATATTGTTGAAGCCCAACAAATTCTAGCCAGACAAGAAAGAATAAATGGCAAGAGAAAGAAAGATTCAGATGATAGCGAATCTGATTATGAGGAGGACTTATATCGGATGGTACGAAGATCAAAGAAGGCAAGGGCTGGTGAAAGTTCAAGAGTTGGTGAAAGTTCGAGGGTTGTTCGTTTTTCTCCACCCTCATTATCCGGTATGACTTTGTTTCCAGCTTCTTCGACTGTCACACTGCCGATAACCACAAATGTTCCTTTGGTGACAACGTCGTCATCTTTTGGTACTCCTCCAACCACGTTTCAGTTTACTGCTCCAGAGATAGTATCCTTGCCACCTCCTACTCTTACTCCATCGGAGGTTGTTGCGAGATTTGTTGACTTGACGTTGGTTGCTACTGCGGGGTTACCTGTTTCAATACCACCTGCGGTTACTATTCAGCCTACCTCAGATATACCAACTAGTTTGGGAATTCCTCCACCGTATGCTCAAGATATTTCTCACATGCGGTTTGATTTTGATGCTACTTTGTCGGATTCTGAAAGGATAGCGGCTCTTGAACAGGTAGTTGCTGAACAGTCAAGAATCAATCTCATACAGACTCAAGCTATCCAGCGGCTTGTGGTAGAGAATCAGATACAATCGTCTCTCCTCGTTGAACATGGTAACTCTTTAATGCTCTTAAACAGTTCTTAGCATCTCAGGGGGAGACGAGATGCAAGGGTGATGAATTAAGAACCAAGAAGAGGCAAGACAGAGACGATGATCCCAATGCATTGAAAGGTGCAGGTGGTGAGTTGCCAAGAACTGAACAAACTCTTGAGACTTCCACGTCTCAGGGGGAGTCTGCGGGTACATCAGGTGGTACAGGTGGTACAGGTGGTGAGAATGTGGTGGTTGTGGATGATGAGGAAGTGTTGGGAAACGATGATGAGTTAGTCGATGATGTGCTAACAATTGATGAGATTGAAAAGATTGGGGAACAGATAGAGATTGATAGTGAATTAAAAGAAGGGGAGATTGTTGATGATGGTGTAGAGCATGATATTCCAAATGTTGACAAGGTGAACTTGAACCAAGATGCAAATGTGTCAGATGAGTCTAAATGGGAAGAACAGCCGAGATGGAAAGAAGGCTGTGCTCAGTGGTTCTTCAAGACAAAGAAGCCCGCGGTGCCAACAATGTTTAAGAAGAGTTACAACATCAAGGGGTACGCTGAGTCAAAGAAGGGTGTCATTTGTTGGCTGTATGACGAGCAGTTAAAGTTGTTTGTGATTAAGCGTTATGATGGGATTCAGTATTTTAAGAAAACTTTGAGATCATTTAACACTTTACCTGAGTGTGAGGTGAAAGATTTGGCTCATTTAAGGTTGATTAATCGAAGTGATGACAATTTTGGAAGATAGGTTGGAAGGATCGTGTGGAAAGAAAGTGTGAAAGAGAAGAAGTTTGAGTTTCTAAAGCCACAGAAAGGGAAGTTAGTTGAAGACAAGGAGAGAGGAATGAGGGCTGAAGGCAAGCCTTGGATGGTGATGAAGTATAAGCCGATTCGGTGTTTAAAAGAGGTGCCGATGAAGATGATGCCCAAGGATGTGTTAAAGAATCTCAAGTGGTGGTATGTTGACTGCCAGACCGCTGAAGCTGTCATGGAAGATGAGGACGAACAGGAGATTCTGAGAGTGTATGATCCCATGCACTTGGTTAATTTGTCTCAAGCTGATTTGCAGGTATAGAACGATAAGAAGATATTCTACATTCCTGCGTGAAATGATGAAGCCAAGAAGTACCAGAGGGTGGTCTCTGTCTGTGTAAGGCAGGGCATCCATGCTTGAAGACGAGGGGTACGAGATTTTTTGGATTACAAGACACGAGAAAGAAGATAGAGATATGAAGCTACTGCCAAGGGGGGGGTCTGTTGGTGCATGATGTCAGTAGTTCAGTATTGTCACACCCTCAAAATCCACTAATGGAGTTTTACCGTCAGAGGGTGTGAACTAACAGGATCGGAATCATCAGTTATAATCAAACCATAAAACAAAGTTTCAAAACCATGAAAACATTTACGAGTAATTAAATGCGGAAGCGTAAAACCATAGCAAACAATGTTACGTCACGCAGGACGACTTAAAACCCAATGATAATAGTTTAAAATAAGTTTTGCATAATTAAAAACGTTTCAAGCAATTCATGTTCCTAAACCGCGCGCCCGCCTCGGCTACCTGAGAATAACATACTAAAAGTGTCAACACAAGGTTGGTGAGTTCACAAGTTTAAATAAAAATAAAGCGATTAGCGTTTGCGTTCAGCGTTTTGCGTTACAGCGTTTTGCGTTACCAGATAATGTTATGTCAATTATATATCTATAGGTAGCTAGCCTATAAAACAAGTATCACTAAGTGTTCGACACCGAAGCTGACTGTTTATCATTTGCCTTGCCACCAGGTCATCCAGACCATGGTATGTGTTTAGCCAAGATTACACCCGCTCGATATCCAGTCGAGTTTAGCGTTGGGTGGGGTTTGTCAAACCCAGTAGTACTACTCAACAGTGACTCGCTATTCTCCAAATATTAACCGGTTCGATGTTATGAAGGACTTTAGTTTACGCGTTTGCCACTTAGTCTTTACAAGTGATATATAATCTATATTAACAAAATCTTAAATGCGTATCGGAGTATGTTATCTCCCCCAAGTGAAAAACGTTTAAAAAGTTTAAAAGGGGAAAGTGAAACTCACTGTTTGCGAAGAAATTCCCAAATTAAATCACCAAGATGCGCATCACAGAAAAACTCCCTCTAGCGTTCTAAAACAACAAAGAGATTTTTCTAAGTGTCGGAATATTATCGAGTCTCTAGACCCGGCACATAATACCTATGCACATAACGTGTTTCGTGTTTCGTTTGTGAATCGTGTGTGACTTTAACAAGTGTATTTGTGATACGTTACTTGTGTAAGCAATTATTTACGTGTCATGTATTCATAAAGTACATCACTAGCAATTTCTCCCCGTAAGGGCAATTTGGTCAACACATAACAATTAACTAGCAACTATTCCCCACGAGGGCAATTTGGTCAAATCATTACAATCAATTAGCTATTATTCCCCGCAAGTGGTCAAAACACGACACTTAATTTGCAATCATTCCCCTCAAGGGAAATTTGGTCAAAACACGATAATAAATTAGCAAGTATCATGTTTCATGCATTTTCACAAAACTCAGCAGCTAGTTTCACCGAGACAGAAATTCTACTTGAAAGATTGTACTATTCCGCCGATCATAGCATCTCAATTAATTTACCAAAAATCATCACAGAAGCATATATGTCTTAGGTTTCCAGAACATATTTTATTATATTTTTATTCCACATAGTTTTCTCACAATCATCAAATCATTACAGCAAACTCATAACAATCAAATTCATGCGCAACAGAATTTTATTTGCAATTCCCGTTAAACGAAAAATCCAATAAATGCAAGACCACTTGGGTTAGGTTCCTAACTCAATGAGTCAACTTCCGGAAGTGGAACCAACCCAATTGGTCTCGTAGTTCATGAGATATAACATTTACAAAACAACCTAACAGCAGGTCTAACAGCTCAGCTTTGCACAACGTTTTTGTAAAATCATAAAAGTTAACTTCTACTTGTCCAAAAATTACAAGTTTATATTCTTTAGAAACTAGACTCAACCTAGTTTACTGTAGTATCAATAATCTCAACCAATTTTCACATTTACACTTTGTTACAGTCACTTAAACATCAATAACACATTCTGTCCAGAAACTGTTTGTATCCAATCTCAACATATTAACTACCTATGAACTATCATGCATTCATATAACACTCTAGACTCCATAAACACTATCCATGCACATCAATTACACATTACATACATGATTAGGGTTTTTGTTTGAACTCAAATCAAAGACACAACAATTAATGTGTAATAATATCAATACTAGTTATCATATCATTATCCATCAACAACAATCATATTAACTCCCTATACACACATAATCGGCCAATCTAGGGTTTTCAATTAACCCAACAAACATCAAAATCAAGTATAAAGGATGCATAGGATAATCGATTATACCTTCCTAGCACCTAATTCTTCAATCAAACACTTGAATTCTTGTTGTATGTGTGTGTATAGATGACGGCAGCCAAGGAGCAAGGGGATGGGGTTTCCGATCGGGGTTGGGAGAAAAGAAAATAATAAGTTAGGGTTAATTGTTAATGATGTATTTATAATAATCTATGTTACACTTTGGACCCTCCACTTCTAAGTATTACTTTTCCTAGCTTAAACTAACTTGTTTACATCTTGAGTTAACGTTTATAACCATGTTATCACATAACACACAAGTCTAACACATAGTTATCACATAATTACTGTTTTGACGTTTTTCGTTTATTCATCAATCGTTTGCGTCAACTCGTTTGCGTTTCGGTGCAATTCCCGAAAGACTACACATGTAGTAAGTGTTAAGCGTCATTTAAACCCTAGTTTAAATGTAATGAGGTGTGCGTTATAGATTTAGTGATCTTAAGTTTGAATTGACGGAGTTGAGTTAACGGAGTTAACCTGAAATTGACGATTGTCACAAGTATCTTGTGTTTTGTCTGTGTCTGTAATCGTTTAGTTTGTTTGTTTTGTGTTGAATACTGTTTAGTTTATGTTCGCTTAGGATTTAGGCGAACTTGAGGACATAGCGAAGTTATGACAACTTCGCCTAGCATGTTAGGCAAAGTTGTCGAGGTTTATAAATACCTCAACTTCGGGTATTTTGTGTTTAAGGGTTTTTCTGAACAACTTGTTTTTGTGATCTTGTGTATCACGTGTTGACTCTTGCAATACATCAAGTTTTACAGTATAATCTCGTGTGTTTGTATACATATTCAACGTATTATTTGTCTTACACTCGTATCGTATTACGTGGGGATTCCGCACCCTCGTGTTACGAGATATTCCTGTGTAGATCCGGCTGGGAACCTACAAAAATAGGTAAATTGATCAAAATATTACATAAATATTCTAAATTTATAATTGGTAAGAGTGTTGATATAATAAAAGATTAGTTTAAACTTAATAAAAAATAACTTTGCTATACTACAATGAGTGATATTTGTATCCTGTCAAAGTAAATTGTAAATTTAACCAACAAACAATAAAAATCAAAGTCAAAACAAAACTGTAAACCATGTTATATGCTCTCTAGACTAACATCAAGACACTTACAATGTCACCTCTAATGGGGGAAACGGGTAAATATGGAAAAAAAAAAGTTGATACAAAAAACTACACATGTTGCCCCTTTATATAAAGTTAGGTATGCTATGTTACAACTGTAATATCGCCATTGCTTGCTGCAGTTTCTATTGCAAATTCTGTTCCGATGATAGATGCATTTATCTATTTTAGAGGCCTTTTTTTGGTCATATCTTTAGGTCAGTCCCAACATTTGTGATCAACATCCGAATCACACACCTGAAAAAATTAAATTAAAACGGCTCAAAACGAGTCGAGATAAAGCATTTTGAAAGTTTTAAAAGGGATGGCGGATCAAACCATTTAACCACAGCCCAACCCAACCCAACCCAAACACTGCTCATTTAATATACGGGCCGGCTAGGCGTGTTGAACCATTTACGAATCAACCCACTTAAACCCAAACCAAACACGACCCGGTTAATATAGGGTTATGTGTGTTGACTCGTTAATGATTCGAACATGTTTAAACAGAACCTAACCCATTATACACACAACCCTTTAAAGGTACTTCCGATTTATTAAATACCAAATACTAACTGAATCTTTCGATTTGAATTGTAACAAACTGCCCTCACACACAACTTGTTAGAAACTTAATATACAAGATTGTAATTTGTCCTAAATAATAATCTACACAGCTGTGAACTGTCACTTTGCGGTTTGACTTTAAGTTTTAACATTGAACTCAAACCACTCAAAAATGACAAAAATACCCCCAATGCGCATTGACATGTGAAATTGTACAGATTGAATCCAAACCCTAGTGCCAAGTGCCAAGTGCCAAAAGATAGTTAACAAAACTTTTGAACTTTAATGTAACTATAATAAAAGTCAAATAAAAGTTTCAAAAAATTTTGCATACGAGTCTTCAGTCTTCTTTAAAGTTTAAACAAATTAATTGGAATCCATTGCAATATGATGAATTACATTCTGATCAGATACTCCAATAACCAGATCAACAAACGGAAGAAATGAGAAGTATCATCAGAGCAGCTGCCATTTTTTATGCGGAATAATAAAAAACTGACTAGAGAACATGAATCAAGTAGAGAATCACCCCATTATGAAACAGAATCATAAGTAATGGGTCAAGATTGAAGAAAGATTTCCCAAAGAAAACTTTTTATGCATGCAAAATATGTCTTTTTATCAACTGATGCTACAATAGGCAAACAATTAAAGAGTTATGTGAATAATATCACTATTAAATAATCAAAATTACATTAGTTTCATTTTCATAACATATAACAAAAATACAAAATAACTGTTAAAAGTTTATTTTGTTAATAGTAAACTATTAAAATAGGTATGAGAGGGAAAATAAAAGGCTGGATGATTGTTAAAAGAACAATTAGATTCCTGTATTATAGAGGTTAAATGATCCGACCCTAGCCCATTAGCACAAGATTTTTGTGAGAGTAAAGTTTTTAACAATAGCGCATATATCACCCTTTTGGTAGGTTCTTTAGTTGGGTAATTTTCGAAAAATATATCCATAATGTTATACTCTTTATTTTTACTTTCCCAATATTCCAATACCATCCGTCCCCAACTTTGACTCAAAAATAGTAAAACTTGACTTGATATAAAGCATTCAAAAGATGCAAAAGTGAAACTTAAGTTAATATAATACAGCATTAGAAAACAATGAGACTGCAACATTCATGGATTTGATTCAATAAGTTTCCACAATATTTACCTTTAAATATGGAGGGTTGTCACATATAACTTGTGTTTTGTGTACCCTATGGACAGAAAAACGTATCCCCCCCCCCCCTACAAAGCAATTTTTTAATTTTTTTTGTAAAAGCATATAATCATATAGTAAGAAACAAATACACGCAGCATCAGAGAAAATAACATTTTACCACTTCTCTAATGCCATTTGTAACAGCATATAAATAAGGCATCTTCAAGCACTCAATTTTCATTTGTAGCATAATGTGTTTTAAAAACATAAATTGATTGAATGTTTTAATCTACGGTACATAAAAAAAATTAGAGAAACAAACTAAAACGCATACATTCTTTATTCATGTGTTTTAAAACATAGATCGAATGTTTTTAATCTACGGTACAGAAACTAATTAGAGAAACAAATTAAAACACATACCTTCCAGATTCGTGAATCCTTAAATGATGGGTGGTTGTTCATCGATTGAAAGCCAGATTCAACTACTAACCCAATTGTATATCCAGATTCAATTAGTTAGATTATGATTGTTGATTCTTGAACATTGATTGAATCCGGCTAATTAACATCACAGAACGACTATTAGGAATCATGGACGAAGAATTTGAATCAGGAGTAAATATGAACCCTAATTGTAAAGAAACAAATTAAAAGACATACCTTCCTAATTCGTGAATCCTTAAATGTTGGGTTGTTGTTTATGAAGAATATCGATTGAAAATCAGGGGCGGCCTATCGATTGAATAAGAATTGGGAGCAAAGATAGAACCCTAATTGTGAAAACTGAATAGGAGGGAAAATAAAATTTATGGGAGATTGAGAAGTGGACACCTCATATTAGATTCCTTTATTAAGGAGGTTAGATTCCATTATTTTTATTATAATCAATTAAAGAATCACACATTTATATAAAGTCTGATCATCCCTCTAATTACATAAGGTTGCTTAAATATATATTTCATCAAAAGTGGTTCCATTTAGAATTATGAAGATGACGCTTTGCTTTTGTATTTTAAGCATCCTTATTATTTTCCCAAACTCAATATTTTTTTATGGGTAACATTGCTATAAAAACACTTTCACTCAACAAGCCACCGCCGCCGGGCCCCTAACCTAATTCGGCACCAACAACCAGTCAACCACCGTCCAACAGAAACCGTAACTAGCACAGCTAGGTTAACAATGTAAGTTTTCCGCCGGTAACATTGTAAACATTGTTAATAATTATTCCGGCGAGGCTTGTATGTCCTCTTTGACCAATCAAACACCGACATCGACAGAAAACCAGCTACAAGTGCGGCGCTCGACAGTAGCGTCTTTGTCTGTGGTGGCAGCGCTGGAAGTTGTGGTGACGGAGGAGGTGTGGGTTACGGTTGGGATTTCAATTCAGTGGTTGAGTAGTAATACAAGGTTGGTGTGTATTTTAATCTTGTGAGCCAATCATGGCGAGAACTGGGAAGATGATAAGATGAATGCATCACTTAGGTTTTTTATATTTTTGTAGTTGGTCTATTGTTACTAATTCATGACAATTTTCTTGTAAGTTTTTATTCTTGAACCAATCATGGTGAGAATTGTGAACTTGTTTTCTTCTTCAGGTTGTCATATATTTTGTTAATTATGTAATTTAATTGTGTAACCCCATCTTTATAATCGTAGTGGTTTATTTTATATGCAGAGTGCTTTAGTTCATGCATCGAACATGTTGTTTTCTTAAAATAAATGAGGACATTGTGTTTTAGTTCATACTGTAGTGTGTTTTAGTTCTTGAATATTGTGAATGTTAAAACACAAAACTAAACCGTTGGTATTCTGTTTCGGTTATGTTAAAAATTAGAGTTTATTTCATTCTTGATTAAAATGAAATCGTGTTATAGTTCATGTTAAAGCAATATTGTTGTGTTTTATATATGTTGTGTGTTTTAGTTCATCAATAATTATTAGAATTCAAATACCACAAGGTGAACCTGGATGAATGATCAAAAAAAATGTTGATGTTTTGGACCAACCTGCATAAAATAACACAACGAACTTGCCAAAATTTTGGATTTTTTTAATTGTTGATTTTATCTATCCGAAAAAATTGCAATTATTAATTGTATATTGATAGTTTCCAAAATTTAATATAACACAGTAGACGATAATGCCCTTAGAGTGTTATAAAATAAGTATAAAAATAAAACACACCCCGAAAAAACACTACAACGAATCTTAACCATTAAATCACACAATACAACGCACCAGATCACTTCTTAAACTTTTTAGACACACTCATCTTTTTACGATAACCCATATCTATATATATATATATGTGTGTGTGTGTGTGTGTGTTCGCATACAATATACATATATAGACTCGCATACAAATCAAAATTTGATCACCATACTTAGATAAAATAGACCGGATTGCGATGAAACTGTTCATATAGGATTCGTTTACTTTAGAAGTCGATCACAATATATACAGACCTGATTACACTAGTATAGCATACAATCCATACTCGTTTACATTTGCTGAACTCGCATACACCGTAACGAGAACTCGAATATATCATAATGTTCGAATACATTGTGATCGTTTGCATGCTTGGGCTAAATTCGAATACATCGAGTTCTGGTTACATTACCCAATTCGAATACATTAGATACATTAGAAACACCTACATGAATTCGCATACAATGTCTTAGCTCGATTACATAAAAGTATTCTAATGGAATATAAAAAATGAAAGATTTAACCACAACCCGAGTCTAAAGATGAAAAGAAACAAGAGAATATTAAAATAAGGAAATACCTTGTACATTAGGATTTAAGGATAAACTAACCTAAGTATAATGTAACCTAAGACAAAACCATTGGATTAGACCGGACTTAGCCAATCTTGGCTGATATACCTATAGAACGAGTATTCATACGTGTAACTTATATACAGTTAGCAGAGCTCAACTAAATAAAGGAATAACGATAAACGGAGAAAGGAACATGATCCAGGTGAGTTTCTAGCCCCATTTCTTGTTATGTTTTCGGGGCTGTGTGCATACTCGATGTGATTGTTAATACACTTATCCTAAGTGATAAGTGTATGCCTTATGTGATTATATGAAAGGTATGAATGATTGTTTGTCGGTACGTGAACGATCTTCGGATATTGGACGTACTGTCAAGTGATAATGCTATGTCTAATGTATGTATGATATGTATGTATATATGTATGAATGTAAAATGATGTATGGTTGTATGGTAACGAAGAGGGAACCGAACCCTAATAATATTCGAGGCAAGAGGGAACCAAACCCTAATAATATTCGAGGAAAGAGGGAACATGGCCCTAATAATACTCGAGGCAAGAGGGAACCGGGCCCTAATCATACTCGAGGAAAGTAGGGCGTAATGCTCTTTATAACGTAAGATATGAAGGTAAGTAAGTACAAGATAAAAGTATGAAAGTATGAATGAAAGTATGTAAGTATGAATGTATTGTATGTTGTATGATTAACTAGAACTCACTCAGCGTAGCTGACTTTTTGTATGCACGCAGGTGAGTAGGATGAGGCAGCTCGCTTGAGGGGAGCACATGGCAAATGAACAAGAGGCTGACATCTGAAGACTCAAGACGTTTATGTTTAATTACTTAGTTTTTGAAAGACAAGGTGTTTGTTTAAGACAAGTTATGAATTGATATGTAATGTTTTACGAAAGTTTTTATATTCCGCGAATGTTTTTATTAACTCTGATGATTAGAACTATGTTGATGAGTAAATCCAACGTCCAATTATGAGGCACCGGTAATGGGGCCTTACATTTATAAACGGGCCATGGGTCTCATCAAACCTAAATAAATTTTAAACTGGATTATATCTCATTTAAATGTGAAACTCTTTCATCATTAAATACTAAGTACATTATTAAATTATGAACAATAAATAAAATAAAATTTCAAAAAATATGTAAGTATTATAAACGAATAATGTAATACAACCTCACTAACACGAAAGATAAAAGCTAGTTACTATATATTTTAACATATTATAAGATTATATGTAGAATCCTATCTCATATTAGATGATTTCTTATTGTAATTAAATTTGTACGATGAATGAGAATGAGAGGGAAACCGTTCACAAATATTATTTTATCGTGGTATAAAAAAAACCTAGCCACCCTCTCATAAAATCGGTGGTACCTATCTTAACATATTATGAGATTATATATAGAATCCTATCCGATGATTTTTTATTGTAATTAAAGTAGGAGGTTGACCCGCCGCGATGCGGCGGTGTTTAGATGATGATTAAAGACCACGTAGCAACCGGCGTGTCTTCATCGTCAACATTTGGTAAACCTAGTGAATACCAGAAACGGAAGAGAACCAACTAAGAATGAAAACTCATAAATACGTCATCATCATAGTCTATACTCTATATCATTACACCAACAACCTAGCCTTTATCATCTAAATTAAAAAGCCGACGCAATAACGCAACAAAAACTGTCATCGTATTTAGAGTTTAACCAATAAACCACCTTTATCAACCAAACCAAATCACAAATCAATCCAAAGAAAATCCAACCAACAATATTCAAAGGAACAAAGGTTGTTAAGAAACAGATCACATATGTGATCACCATCATAGCCTTTTTCAACCAAACAGACCCACAATCACTGTTAACTGCCGCCATTGACGGCAGTATAGCCATCGGCAACAATAGCTGGGAAAAGTGTGACAACAACACTACAAAAACTCTTATCAAATTTAGATTTAAACGACAAACTACCTACAATCTCATGTGCTAAAGGATATACTAAACCGAAGTAAACCCAATCAACAATGGAAGGTTGCTAACAAATAGAATCACAAATAGGCTCAAATACCTAATCATCATAGCCTTTGTTAACCAAATCGACTCACAAATGTTATCGGCTGCCGACATAGACGGCCGTGTAGCCGCCGTCAATAGTAGCTCGAAAAACATGTGAGTTGAGACAACCACTAACCACAATAGCCATCACCACTCCAGTACCACGCCGGGTCGTCTATGGTTCCATAAAGGAACCCAACAACACCAAATCTGCCCATCGGACCACTAAGAGAATACTGAACCACCACACAACTACCAGTGGCGATTCGCCATCATAAATCCACTGCGCCACCAAGGGTTCCAAATTGGAACCCGACAACGATAGACAACCGACCTCTCCGAACGCCGCCTGGCGGAACCCAGCAAAGGTAGATCCGTTAGCGGACAACTAAATCACCAAGCCCAATTTAGGGTTCATACCAAGAAGATGAAGCCGGCATTGGTGTTAGTTGATCCCCAAGAGGATTTGATCGGAAACGGTGGATGAATTAGAATATTAGATGATAGTAGAGATGAGTGAACGTGGCAGAAGTGCGAGTTACAACACAAATAAGTGTTTTAGACTTTTAGTATATGAAGATGAAAGTGGGGAGTATGACACGTAGCTGTAAAATACGTGTAAAGGTAAGGACATACGACACTCAATGAAGCTGAAAATCCAAGTACAAATCATGATCCACAATGTACAAGTTGTTTTAGTGCATAATAAAGACCTGTTAACTTAAGAGGAATTCACAATTAACACCTATTAACTTATAGGAGTGTAAAGTAAACACATGCTAACTTAAGAGCAGTGCATCGTAAACACCTACTACTTAAGAGGAGTGCATAATAAACACATGCTAACTTAAGAAGAGTGTAAAGTAAACACCCGGTAACTTAAGAGGAGTGAACCGTAAACACATGTTACTTAACAGGGGTGCATAACAAGTCTAGATAACCTACTATCCAGGTCAAATATCTAGGATTGAAACACTAAATAAATGTTAAGTGATCTAAATAGAATAAAACATTACACAAGTGACTTGATTGGAATAAAAGCTGAAACTTTGTTATATTATATGGAGTTAGTGAGTTACCCGTTATATTTACTACTAATCATCCATACCCCCTCTCTTCTCAATGCACTCCAAACTACATCCTTTTGTCACTGTAACCAACATTAAAAATTTCGTACCTATTACTCTTGACAATGAATCCGGGAATACACTTCATGGTTAAAATTATTTAAAATACATTGCAAGACATTTTTAGTGTATGAACATCTCACCTCTCTCACACTGCCCTCACAACCCTCCTCCATACAACTCAAAGATGGTGATACAAAAACACCAACACCATAGCCTCTTGAATCATGGGAACAAATTGATCCCATAGTCCTACAATAGATCTATGGCACCATCTCGAACGACCTACTACAAATGACTCTCAAGAAATATTCTACGACTCACTATGTGTATCATCACGCATGACACTATTAAAAGCGAATATATTTATTTACATTTATTAATTTCATGTCACAAGTACACCAAGTTTGTCGTAAATAAAGAGAAAAAAAAAATTATCATTAAAGTCCTCTTTGTTTAGATAACCTAAAGGTATGAACCAATGTTGTAAAACTTGCTAGGCGGTCCCTATACGGCCGACCCCCTTGAAGGGAGTACTCGGGAAGTACTCGGCTTGTACACGGAAATGATACATATAACATTTAATTATTGGATACCATATATATATATGTTAAGATAAGCATAATTCACGTTAAAATAAGCATAATTAATATGGAAAAAAACATAATTCAAAAACATTCATGTTTTGTTTTTATTTTTAATTTTTTGCTAAAATAATTAAAAAAAATTAAAAATATTAAAACAAAATAAAAAGTTATGGCCGTGACCTTGGAGGCCGAGTAATCCCGAGTACTTCGACTTTTAACCGAGCTGGACATTGGCCAGTAATAGTGGCCGAGTTGGGAAAAGACGGAAAGGTTGATGTCCGAGAACCTTAGAATCACCAATTCCAAGGCCTTGCAATCCGACTTTTACAACACTTGTATGAACTATGTGGTCTTCTATGATCAAATCTAATAGTTGTACCGGTAGCATACATAAAAATACGAGTCAACTACCAAGTAGTAGATGCAGAAACATAAATTTTGTGATAAGTATAAATAATGTAATGTAAAGGGTATTTTGGGTAACGTATATTCATACATTCGTTAATGTACATCTGTCATTCGTTATGTGATGTATAATGAATGAGAACACAAGTCTTTATTAGTCCATTCATTAAGTCTGTTTAATGACTGAGGTACTTAAAGTTATAGATAGGGAATGATGAAGAATGGTGCCTATTCATTATGTGATGTATAACTAATGTGATCCTCATCTATATATACCCTGTATCTTGTTAAGTTATTAAGCAGTTGTTATTATTATTAAAATCCTCTCGTTACGCTACCCAAAACTACACTCAAACACAAGCCTTAACGTAATTCATGTTGTGCCTAATTAATTGATCATATTAAGCGACTAGATCCTTGTGTAATCGTATTGATCTTTAACGTATTAGTACGGAAGTGGTTTCTCAAGCGGTATCAGAGCCACCGTCCGATTGAATAAGTGATTAGAAGTTGGATTAACACTTAGTGAATGTTAATTGATTGATTAATAGTATTGATTTGATTCCAAGACAATGTGGAACAAATTTGGATCAATTACTTATTGATTTGTTGTTAACTGATATCAAATTGATGCTCAAACAGTTTGTAATCATATCCTGAGTATTCGTTTGTGTTTAATTGTATTAGTTTGGATCAGTTGACGGAATTGACGATTTGAACGTATTGACGGGAACAGAGTTTGTACAATTTGGTTTTGAGTGAAATTGGATTGAGTTGGATTAGTATTGGATGTCCGGATTGTTTTGTTGAGGTTATAATAAGACGAGTATTTTGATAGTTTATTTGTTGAATTTAGTAAAGAGTTGGACTAGTAATCTAAATATGGATTTGTGATGAATATTTGAAGATTGTTTGAAGTATGAATTCGTATTTAAATATGTATTTGTGATGAATATTTGAAGATTTGAATGCCTAGTCGTTACGGATGAATGCACATTCGTTATTTGCAACTGATCATTCGCATGAACAGTAGTAACCGCTTTTTGACACGTGGAACTCATTTACAACAAATCATTCGCTACAGTGATTCATTCGTTAAACCTCATTCTCTATCATTCGTTTCAGAATCATTCGTGTGAACAGTAAACCCATTTTTCACCATTAGTGATACATATTAACCCATTTGTTACCAAATCCAAAAATCCATTCGTTACCAAAACCATAAACCATTAGTTACCAAATCCTTTGCTTCATTCGTTAAAGTATTTGGTTCATTCGTTAACCAAACTTTCAAAACTTGATAGTTTTGACCCATAATTTTACAAGTTTGACAGTTTAAACCCCATATTTTCTGAAAATCGCTAATTTCTACATGTTAGCTTCTCAGAACATGAATATGTAGCAGATGCTTCATCTGGAAGCTGAGATTCGATCACATTCGAAGTGTCTAAGGCTGATTAAGTTGAATGACTTTGCTAAATTGGAACCGAGGTTTACGACACATTTAAGATCCATACATCCTAATTGTGCTCGAAGCCTAGATAACATGTACAACCCTCCCATGATTGGTGATCTAAGTACAAATTATGACTAACCGAGATTATACTTTATATGGTGGTTCTTTACCAATGACCAGGATTTCGGTTCCTATCTCTGATTTCTACTGTCAGAATACTCAAGAAATCCCACAAGCGGCTGGTAATTCTATGTCTAACGTTTGCTTTATGGCATCCGGTTCCAACAATGCATCTGGAGGTGATGTGAGGTCGAAGGCTCACTCAAAAATAAACCAAATACAACTAATTAAATAACACTAAGTGGGTGTAGAACACAGAGAGTTTGTGGAAAATGTGTTACTAAGTAGCTTCATAATTTAACTCTATTAAACGAAATTGCATAAAAAGTAAATTCAAAGATTTGGTTGTTTGATTTGATTAACAAAAAGCATTGAAAAAAATTTAACGAATTTTAACTAATTCAATAAAAAGAATGCTCTCTTCCGATTTCAGGTTTCCAAGATTGATAATGTTAACTTTTTACTTTTGGGATGAACTACATAGACATTGTTCGTGAGTATGTGTTTGATTGTGATAAAAGAGGACTAAGTACTTGGATTGCAAAAACACTAGGTCGTCACTCGATAATCAGTTTTATATAGCCAACACTAATTCCCTTCCAGTAAATCCCGATTGCCTATGGCACCAAGAACTGATAGTCAAGTACACGAATTACACTATACTAACAATTACTAATCAAACTCACAATCACTGTAGCAATATAATAAAAAGATCCAACAAATACCATAAACAATTAACAATCATTCAATGGAAAACCTTACAATTCAGGAGAGAACACAAAAGAAATTAGTCAAGCATGATTCGGTTCATCATCCCTTCGATTATAGTATTCAAATGAATCAAAACAAGTATTAAATGGTTACACAACTCACAATTGATGTTATTGAACCCCCAAGTGTAACATTTCGATTTTTTGCATTTTATTTTAATAAATTGCATTTGCATTCGAATCCATATCCGTATTTATAAACCCGACTCAGTAATTTTAGCATTTCATTTGTTAATAAATAGTTATATCGTATTGATTGATAAGCGTGAAGTTCGTTAGTTGTCTTCTAACATAGGGTAACAGCGATGTGTTATCAACTAACGCATCGTGGAACCCCTACTTTAAACATTAACGCATCGCTGCTACCCTATGTTAGCAACATAACGCATTGTCAACCCTATGTTATGTTAACACATCGTCGGTGTTCGCTAACATGTCGCCGGCGACGAGATACCAAAGGGACAAAGTTGGAAACTTGAATTTGGGGGGACAAACTTGGAACCACATTCTATAAATGGGCTATTTTGGGTATTTTCCCATTTATTTTCACAACAACTTTCATCATGCAATCTTTGGTCATTATAAATTTTCGCAAATAAAATTTACATCATAGAATTTTCCGCGTTTTAAAATTCTTATGATAGTTTTGCCATGATTTTTCAAGAAAGTTACAAACTTATAGCTTGTAATCTTCTTGAAACCCTCATGTAAAACTTCATAGAAATTTTACTTTAAAGAAAAAATCGTTTGCTCGTGATATCTCGATTTACAATGGCGGTTATTCTAACTTACCATGATATTTTCGTTACACGATATTAAGTAACGAAGTTGGTAAAAAAAATTTTTTACGCAACTTTGTATTCCCAAAACGACATTTATCATCCAATATCGAGACCTCATAACAAATTTTAACATTCAATTTACTTATTTTAAATTTTCTTATGAGCAAAATTTATTTTAATCTTTATAAAAAATTTATTTTGCTTCCTCATGACAATCAAATTTTATTTTTGGCAATAAACATTGAATTAAGCAAACTCTATTAACTTAGTATCCCATAATATTTTCCACTACTTAATTTTAAGCATTTCAAGAACGGCTTTACGTTATGCGGGTTGACGTATTCCGAATTTTCTCATAAACTATTTTGCATCTTAAGCCGACCCGACGTATCTTAACAACTCTCATTTTAGTGGAAAACTTTTAGCAAAAAAATTGTGTGATTCACACGCTCGGATCTCAAAAATTCTGTTTATATAATTCATATACATATTAACTTGTAATTTTTATTATCAAAATTTTCATGGATGCTTCAAACATTATTTATAAATTATGATATTTTCAATTTAATACATATTATTAGTAAAAAAAAAATCTCCCTAGACACAACCACAAGTTCCAAAACGCACGTAATCCAACTCAACCTACCGCCTTAAATCAAACCACCCTTCCACTTCAAAAGTTTCCCGAGCACTCAAATCTTTCCTCAATATGAACGAAACGTAAACATTCAAAAGTATACCCTCACCAACTCAAGCCCCATGCAAAACCCAAGATGTACAACATTAACCCAACAAAAAGCCTTAAATACCGACACCTTTACGCCACGAAAACCTATCAAACTCACTATCCTAATACTACAAAAACACCGACAAACACATTCACGAATGCCTTGGACATATACAAAAAAAAGTTTACCCAACTATGACTCGATCATTCGATCCTTGCTATGTCAAATCACAAACCATATCGCCACACCGTTCCCATCCAACATAAAATTTGATATCAAAATAGCAACCCAAACACTCCTTACAAAATACATGTATAAACCAAATCTCAACCCAAACTAGCCAAGATCAAAGTTATCCAACCCATCAACTTAACTCAAGCCCAAATAAGCCAAACCTCAACTATTAGCCCAACCACTACTCACACAATTCATCCAAGCCTAACCCACTCAAAATACCTAAACTCAACAAACCCCATCGATTCAACTCAAGAAAACTCAACTACCCAAGCCGACCTAAACACTCTCACTTACTACTAAATTTCCAAACCATTCACCGAACGAAGTCTGAAACCCCTCCCTACGCACGCAAGCTTCATTTTTCCTCTAAATTTATATATATATATATATATATATATATATATATATATATATATATATATATATATATATATATACTAGTGTATTTATAACAACCTCATGTGTTCGAATAATCACTTTTAAATTTTAAACTCTATATATATATATATATATATATATATATATATATATATATATATGGTACTGTCATGACGACAAAAAAAATTGATTATAAGAATTTGCTTTCAAAGATTATTAAAAGATTATATGTATGATTTCAAGATTTTAAATATTGTCGCCTAAGGTGATAAACCTCTTAATAAATTTATAAATACGAGGATTCATTTTGAATGTTGAATGCGGGATTTATTTAGTAACATATTTCAACTTTCACCATATTGCATAAACTTAATGACCATGGTTTTGCAAATCTTTTGACACGCATTTATAAACACTTTATGCTTCATATCGTGACTTGAATTTTGTTCGATAACGTTTTATGCGACTATTACCTCTTATTATCGCAAGCATCATCACTTTATATAATTTATTTTCATCGCAATAAGTTTATGTATACAAACCCCTTAACAATTTGGGTCACAAGATTTACATTTAATAATGATTTAATTGTTTTCCCTAGCAACGCGTTACCGCGATGCTTTGTTATTATGTACATTTCTTAGAAACAATAGAACGGTCTTAATTAAGACCTCATTTTCAGTTTAAGTCTATTATACGCTACACGATCTACATATTTCGACATTAAATTCGAGTCCCACAATTATTGCGAATTTCTTTTCATTTGATGAGATGTTTTGATGACAATATTATGCATATGAGAATTCATTTTTGTGTTTTGATTTTCGTGACCGAATGCAAACTATTCAATAACAATTTGTGCAATACTTTCATAACCTCAAATTTTCACTAGATATTTTGTTATTATTTTAAACGATATTTTCATAACTATGTTATTCATATTTGAGCATTTATGTTTTTCAAGAAAGACGCGATTCTATACATTATTCTATACCATATTATCTAATCTATTAACGGCCTATGTGTGGCTGTCTACAAGTTTTGGCGCTATTAGAAACCGTTATTATGATGACAATTATATAAATGGTTTCGCAATAGTGGCTGTATTCATGTTTTATCACATTTCATCGATGGTTTTGGTTGTTAATCGAATACCATTTTATTTATGTTGATACACGTATGCGTCACCCCAAAGAAACTCACCTCATTTATCATGTTGTTACATTTCATGTAATCATATCATCAAATACTTATAACCTCAAGTTTGTTCACGTATGAAACTCACCATACGCTATTATCAATTGTAACGTTGTTTACCCCGACTTTAAACCACGGATCTTAATGATTTACTTATTCCTTCACGCTGAGGACATTTGACTTCAATCCTCGTCTCGTAATTGTCTACCCTGGATTTTATTTATTGATCGTCTTTACTTATTTAAACCAAAATAGTTATTTTTCACCTTGGTTATACTTTAAGATTTTAATTGTTTCATTTATGAGTCCGATTTTCCTACTTACTAAAAAGTCGACACCGAAATTTTCTACTGTTAGTACTGTTGTATCAATATTTGTAAAATTCAACAAATTTATTTACACATTTATTAAGTTAAGATTTCAAAACAAATTACGTCTTTTAAACCACACAATGGAACGAACCATGTGAACCATACGACGATCAAAATAATTATGGGTGCACACTTAATTATTGAAATCCCCGTATGGAAGCCATGGTAAGTACGATTGTGTGAGATAACTCAGACTCGAGGATGATGGTAGAAAAACGTTAAAATGAGAAATCATGATAAGGGCATGGTGGATACGCCGCTGGCACAACTTATATATAAGTTCCTTAATATGTTTCTCATTTGTAGCGTTTTTCAAATCATGCAAGGATTTGACGATATTTTTTGCTTAAAATTTGTTCATGCAATTATCTTACTAAAGACACATTCGTTAATAATTACTCTTTCTTTAAGTTTATTTTAATTTCAGGACGAAATTTCTTAAAAGTAGGGGATACTGTAACATTTCGATTTTTCGCATTTTATTTTAATAAATTACATTTGCATTCGAATCCATATCCGTATTTATAAACCCGACTCAGTAATTTTAGCATTTCATTTGGTTAATAAATAATTATATCGTATTGATTGATAAGCGTGAAGTTCGTTAGTTGTCTTCTAAAGGATCGTTAATAAACTGTAGGGGTTGGAATGGTTGTTTTTTAAGAGTTCCTATATTTCATTCAAGTTCTAAACTATTAATAAAAGTCTAGGGTCCTTTATGTAAATTCACTAATATAAATATATATATATATATATATATATATATATATATATATATATATATATGTAAACCTAAACCAAACCCTAGCCTTAACACCATTCATCCAGCCGCCACCGCCACCCCTTTAGCCGTTTCCGGCGACCTCGAATTCCGACACCGATCTCCGACTCGGACACACCACCATCATACCCCATTTTCCTTTGCCGTTCGTTTTTTCTTTCGATATAGAGATTTCGGCAGCAAAAGCGACACCGGCGACCTCAACCCGACACAACCACTCGCCGTCCCTCTCTCTCTTCGGCTCCCTCACTCTCGCCATCCCTCTCTCTTTTCGGCTCCCTGTCTCTCTCCGTCCCACTCTCTCTCCGCCTCTCCCTCCTGCATCTCTCTCTCTTGTCTCTCGCTGTTTTCCTTTTTCCGGTGCGCCTCTGGCGGCCGGAATTGGCTCCGGCGACCTGATGTTTCTTCGTCTCCAATGGGTTCGGCTCGGTTCCTTCTAGGTGTAGAGCCACGACCTCATGTATGACTAATAGGTAAATAAATTTTGGGCGTTGGTGTTATCGGTTTTCGCTTATCTAAATTGTTAATAATAGTTTTGTTTATCGGTTATATTTTTGAAATGGTTTGGATGGGTATGGAGTTGGTTTGATTTGGGTAAAAGACGAACAACCGTGTAATAGATATAAATTCCTTATGGGTTTAAGTTAACAAATTTTATCTTGGTTCGGTTGGTTTGTACGTTAGTTATTAAACTAGAGGTCTCGGGTTTGGGTCTCATCCTAGACCGGTTTTGGTATTATTATTTTTATATACTTATAAAATTTATTTTCACTAATTAATACTAATATTACTATGTAGAAATTATTATTAGTATTATTAGGTTTAACTTAGCATTACATTTATTTAGTATTACTATTATATATTATTAATATTATTATTATCATTATTATTATAAATATTGAAGTTGTTATTATTATTAAAGATCATATTATTGTTATTTATTAAAATCATATGTTGTTTATCATTAATTATTAGTAATAATATTGTTATATTTTTTTTGGGAACTCGTTTAGAAATCGAACCAACAACGAGTATGGTATCATTATTACTACCAATATTATTTATTATTATTATTTTTCGTATCAACAACACTTTAATAAATACTAAGATTACTATTCTTTAACTATTATTATTAGTATTATACTATATTAGTATTATTAATAATAATTATTGTTATTATTACTATCATCATTGTCTTATATATATATATATATATATATATATTCATAACATGTTCTAAAACTATTATTATCATTACTATCCTTATCATTTAAAATATCATCAAAAGCTGTTAGTGCACGGTTTTGCGTCTTGAGTCTTTGTATTTATCGTTAACATATTTGTCGATTTGTTTAATGTAATAAACAAATATTTATGTTTAGTTCGTTAATGTAATGTCTAGTTCGTTAAGGTTGTTTAGCGAACTAAGACTTAAGTTAAGTTCCCCTGATTCGTTAAGGATGTTTAATGAATCAGGGGGTGATTCGCTAAGTTATTTAGTCTTATGTATGTAACGAAGCGGACTCTAGTTCATTAGGGGATGTTAACGAACTAGGTCCGTCTTCTATTTATACGTGAACACTATTCACGAGTTATTTATGTTTTGAGAGTTAATTAACGAAGTTCTGTCAAAATGTCTCTCGATCTTCATCTTAATATTATTCACACTTACAACTACTAATACTAATAATATATACACATATCATATACAATCAAACGTAATTATGAGCTAGATCCGTATTAAGGTATTAATCGTACTAACACAAATCTGAGATCTGTTTAAAGGATTGATTCCGGGTTCCAACAAGTGGTATCAGAGCTTTCGGGGCTCAATTACACTTGATTTGGTTGTTTATTTAGAGTATTGGACTGTTAATTAGTATTATATATTTCTAGTGTTCTGTTTGATTAACTTTGGATCAATTTGAAGTTAACTGATTGAATTATGGAAGGTTTGGACTGGATTTGAGTTGGTTAAGGCATATGAAAGGTTCGGAGAATTGGAATTAGAGATTGGTTTGGTTTTGGTTTGAATTGGTATTGGTTCTGGTTTGTGGCCGAAAAAGAGGATTGGTTTTTGGTCAATTGGTTATGGTTGTTTATGAATTGAGTTACGAGTATTGTTGATTTGGATTCGCGATTGGTTTGCGAGTAGTTTGGTAGTTTATTTGTGCAATTTGATTACGAATTGAGGCGGTATTACGAATTTGAGTTTCTGGGTTTCTGGGTTTGATGTTCATCGTTTCCAGAAAATCTGGAAATTATCTTTAAATATTTGAAGATGAGTATGATTCGTTATCATCTTTATGTTGATTCGTTATCTTGGTCACATTGATTCGTTACTTAATTTAGTTAATTCGTTATAAAATCCTAGTGGTTCGTCAATCAGTTCGCTAACTCATCTGATTCATGTCTAACAGATTCGTGTGACACGTGTTCACCTCGGAATTTGTGTCATAACAACCTTTGCCACGTGGCATTCGGTGTCAGAGTTTGTTACAACGGTTGTAACAACCTGATTCGCTATAGTTTGATTTGTTATCAACTGTAGTTGGTTCGTCATCTTATTCGCTAAATTTATCTTAGTGATTCATTACAGAAAACTATTTGATTTGCTAAACTTGTTCTTTGTGATTCGCTAGCCAATTCGTTAGTCAATTCGTTAGTTTGACTAATTGTTGAATCTGATTCGTTGGATTGATTCGTTAAATTCAATCTTGATTTGCTATCTGATCGATCTTAGATTCGTTAAGATTTGATCCGTTAATTTACTGTTCACATTTTGCTACAATTGTTCACAGTTCGTTACAACTGATTCACAGTTCGTTACATTTAATCCTTAAATTTTTGAAACTTGTAAAAAATGGCTGGTATGTATGCACTAGCCTCACAAAATATGTTAATGCAACAAATGTTGCAACTTGATACCGAGATAGGTTCACATTCGAAATGTCCACGTTTGATGAAGTTCAGTGATTTTACAAAGTGGGAGCCTCGGTTTCATGCCCATCTAGGATCAGTTCATCCTGACTGCTCTTATTGTTTAGATGAAGTTTATACCGTTCCTATGATTGGGGATGAGACTATCGGATTCAGACCTAAAGCTATATCTCAATACTCACAAAAAGAAGAGAAGAAAGAATTAGAGATAGAGGCAAAAGCCTATTCTACTCTAACCATGGCTTTACCTGAAAATATCTTTCACCAAGTGGGTAGTATAAAAATCTGTGCCTCTTTGTTTCAACATATCCGAATGAGAAGTATGGGAAACAATGCTGAAAGCAAAAAGATTATGCTTAAGTTTCAATTCAGAAACTTTAATTTACTCAAAGGTGAGACAGTTGAAGAAATGACAACGAGATTCAATCACTTGATTGCAGAAATGGTTAAAATGAAGTTGGAAATTTCTGAGATTGACAAGCTTGATACTATTAAGATTGCACTACCTAGTTCGTACTCTACTTTTCTAATGGTATTAAAAGAAAAAAGTTATTTCAATGAAGACTTGACTGCAAGTGAGTTCTTACAAAAGATTGAAGCTCGTGAGTATGATCTCAAGTGTCAAAAAACATCCAAGGAAAGTCAATATCCTGCTTTCTATGGTGGTAGCATGCCTCTAAGTTCAACAATTTCACCGATTACTGCATTTCTTACCCAGAATGCAAGAGAAAATGAAACAACTATCTATAGTGATCGTAGAGCATGTTTTTATACTGCTGGTAACTCTGGATAACCAAATGTTTCTACTGGTTCAGGAAGTTTATCCACTACAAATCAGTATGTTTCACCTCCAAATGTCAACATGAAAGAAGCTGAACAAAATTTTGCCTTTTAATCAGCTTTCATGACTTCTTATGAAAATCTGGTAAGTAGCAAGATTGCCACTAGTGATCTGACTGAGGAAGACTATGATCAGATTGATCCAGATGACTTAGAAATCATGGATCTAAAGTGGAACATGACAATGATTGTGCGTAAGGTGAAAAGATTTATGCAAAGAACTGGAAAAGATCTTCCTGCCCTAAACAAGAAATTGGGATTTGACAAGTTAAAGGTGAAATGTTATAATTGTCAAGAGTTCGGACATTTTGCAAAAGAATGTGACAAACCGAAAAAGGAGTATACCGGTCCTCGTGGTTAAAATCAAAATTCTTCAACACCACGAGGTAATGATGCTGAGAAAAAAACCATCAAGTTCTAGGTCACAAGCAATGTTAGCTAATGGAGATGATTGGTCACAATGACTACTGTGTAACGATACTCAAGCTAATTTGGCTTTGTTTGGGCTAACTCAAGATTTTCATGATGCAAGTGGAAGTGGGTTGTCTTCTGATAATGATTCTGGATCTGATTCTGATGACTCCTGTGACAAACCTACAACTGTCTTTGCATGCATGACTAAGATCAATGAGGTTAGTCATTCTATTTCTGCTACATCATCGGTTAAAGTAAATTGTGTTGACTTTGAATCTAATAAACCTAAGTTAGAATCATTAAAGAAATACAATGATAATCTAGTTAGAGAAATTGCTTCGTTGAAAGATACTTATCGACAATCTCTCAAATCTCAAATGAGATCTCGTGAAAAGATTGAAGCATTGTCGACAAGTAACCATGATCTCAAAGCTGAGTTATCTGTGAAAATGACAATTAATGACCAAAAGTTTCAAGAAATCTTGAAACATAGTTTAGAGATAACCGAGCTTGAGAATGAGGTTCTTGAGTTAAAGATCAAATTGGGTAAATTTCGAAATTCTTCTTTTCTGTTGAATGAGATTATAGAAGTTTATGGAAAACAAAAAGATTCAAAGAAAGGTATAGGTTTTGTTGAAATTCCTCCACCGTGTTACAAAGATTATAAAATTAATCCTTTTGCTCCAACTGAGGAAGAAGTCATTCTTAAAGAACCTATGATTTCAGAAAAAGCAAAACCGGTTACACTAAAGCTGTTAAAACCCAATCTTCAATTCAGAAACCTCATGTTCAAAGTAACAAAGTTTTTGTTGAAATATTGACAAAGTTATCATGGAGGATGTGTTCGAACCTGAATTCATACACAAGAACAAGAACAAGAACAAGAACATTCCAAGTTCTAATCACATACCTTGTGAACCTCATGAATTTGAGGAGGCTGTGTATGGTTCACACACAACTAAGGTGAAACAAGATGCTCATGTTAGTATCAAACCAATGAAGGCTAAGAAATCAGAAAACCCCAAAATTTCTGATTAGGATTTGTTGCGTTTCATAAATCCTAATGTCTCTAAGCCATCATCTTCCTGTGTGTTTAAGTTAAAGGGGATGGACACGATGTTCACTGAGAAAGACATTCCAATAAGTATCATTAAACCTGAACTGATTGAGAGTGTGTTTCACAACGAAACTTCCAAGATTCGTGAACTTGAACGTCAATATGCTCAAGAGAAAACATCAGTTTCATCTGATCCATTGACTAAAGCAAAGCAAGTTTTAAAACAAGCTAAGAAAATTCAATTTGTAAAGTCAACTGGAACAGATACATTGAATAGTTTTTCAAACTGTTCTAATTTAGATTTCTATTTGAAAAAGAAAGCTGAATTATCTGATGATTTTGCTAAAAGCATGACCAGAAATGTGATTCATCATTCATCATCTGTGTCACATGTTCCGACAAACTCTCAACATCATCATGTTGACATGCGAAGTTGTTTCCTTTGCCGTCAACAAGGTCATGTAGTAAGAAACTGTGGTCAGAAGAACTATCAGAATCTTCATCTTTTTATCAAGGATCATTCTAAACCAGTTCCTTTGGTAAAGGATATTCTGAAATGACCTGTGTCGTATGCTGATGATACTCATATTATGTTCTCGAATATACATCCTCGAAGAGTTGTTCTTGCGAATGAAACTCATGGTTCTGTTAAACCTAAGTTTATTTCAACCGAACCAATTTGCAAAAAAGTTAATTCAAATGTAGTTCAAGCTGCGTATCTAAGACGAAAGTCTAAGAAACCTGTAATTATTCTCAAGTTGCCGAACAACAATTGAAGGCAACTAAGGTTAATTTTTCTCAAGAAAACCAAAAGGTGCCCAAGACCGAGGCCTGGGCTGCCTTTTTGAACTAATCATTTTCGTTTGTGTGTAGGGTACATCCAAGACCATTTATGGTGAAAACCGGATCATGGATAGTGGATGCTCTCGTCATATTACTGGGAATCTCGACCTCTTAATTAATGTGAGAAATATTCAAGGGGGTTATGTGGGTTTGCTGGAAATTCTGGGGGTATGATTACACATGAAGGTGAAGTTTCGAATGGGAAGATTACTTTTGAGAAAGTTAACTATTATGATAAAGTGGATCATAATTTATTGAGTGTGTCACAAATATGTGATAAGCAATACACAACAGTATTTACAGATAAAGAGTGTCTGATTTTAAAACCGGGTTATGTGACTCCCGAGGACATGGTTGTCATGAGATCACCTCGATCAAATGATATTTTTGTCTTGAATATGAATTCTAAAGTATTTACATCGATTGAAACGTGTTTCGTCTCGAAAGCAACCGAGAAAGATTCCGTTCTTTGGCATCGAAGAATGGGTCATATACATGTTCGAAAGATGAACTACCTGATGGAAAATGATTTGGTAGAGGGTGTGTCGTTAAAGAATTTTAAATTATCTGATCACTGTGTTGCTTGCAAGAAGGGCAAACAGAAGAAGAAACCGCACCCATATAAGTTATTATATTCCATTGATACTCCGCTTGAACGACTTCATATGGATTTATTCGATCCAGTGAATCGTGTGAGTATTTCTTGAGACTGGTTTTTCCTATTAGTTACAGATGATTATTCACGATATTCATGGGTATTGTTTATGAGCTCAAAAGATCAAACACCGGGTCTTGTTCAAAACCTAATCACTAAGATCGAATCACTATACAAACAGAAAGTGAGGAGAATTCGAAGTGACAATGGTACTGAATTTAAAAATACTGTATTAGATTTCTTTTATATACAAAAAGGATTTCATTGAGAATACAGTGCCCCATATGTGCCACAACAGAACGGTGTAGCTGAAAGAAAGAATAGAACGTTGCTTGAAGCTGCTAGAACGATGCTTGCTGATTCAAAGCTTCCTGTGCAGTTTTGGAATGAGGCGGTGAATACTGCTTGTTATACACTCAATCGTGTTCTAACTGTTAAAAGACTCAAAAATACAAGTTATGAATTATTGAATAATTGTAAACCTAATTTAAAGTACTTGGAACCATTTGGTTGTCCTTGTACTATGTTGAAAAAGGATGTGGGAAAGTTTGATGAAAAAGCCACTGAGGGTTATTTCTTGGGGTATGCGTCACCTAAGAAAAGAGTGTTTAACTTTACGTCCGGTTGTGTTGAAGAATGGTACCATGTGTACTGTCAAAAGTACACTACTCCTTTTCAAGGAAAAGGTCTCGACTGGATGTTTGACTATGATGGCTTATTTAATTCTTTTACTCCAACAACCGATCATCCAGATGAAGAATTAGTTCATGCTTATTTTGAAGAACATTTGGAAATTCCAAGGTTTGCATGTTCAAATGATGTTGAAGCTCCAATTGTTGCTCCAACTGAAGAACCTGATAATGAGCCTCCTGTTCATTATGATAATGCTTCTACTTCATCTGATGATAATGCAGTTGTGGATCAAGTTATTGAACTTGATTGTGATGTTTCATCTCCTGAATTGGGTGAATATTACACTAATTTATTTGAAAAAGTTGTTTATGAGAATCCTACTCTCAGGATTCATAATTACCATCCACAAGAAAACATTATTGGAGAACTTGATGTGGGAGTTCAAACACGACATCAAATTGCTACTTCAAGTGAAAATAATGTCTTATGTGCTTATGCTGACTTACACTTGTCTGGGATTGTAAATGTTGCTAAATTCACTTGTTTTCTATCTCAAGTTGAGCCAACGACTCCTCGTGTGGCACTTCAAGATCCTTCTTGGGTAGAAGCCATGCAAGAAGAATTACATCAATTTGCACGTTTAGGTGTTTGGGATCTTATCGATAAACCTGCTAGAGTCAAGAAAGCAATTCCGACTAAGTGGGTATATAAGTGTAAGAAAGATGATCGTGGGGTAATTGTGAGAAACAAGGCACGATTAGTTGTGCAAGGTTTTCATCAGCAAGACGGTATTGATTATACTGAAGTATATGCTCCAGTTGCAAGATTAGAGTCGATTCGAATCTTTCTGGCATATACTGCTTACAAGAATATTAAAGTTTATCAAATGGATGTCAATAGTGCTTTTCTCATTGGTGAACTTTATGAGGAAGTGTTTGTTTTACAGCCTCCAGGTTTTGAAGATCCTAATTATTTTGACCATGCTTACCGATTAAACAAGGCATTATATGGTCTACATCAAGCCCCTTGAGCTTGGTATGGCATGCTCGCCGACCATCTGACGGATAATGGTTTCAAACGTGGAACTGTCGACTGCACTTTGTTTTATAAGAATATTGGTGATGATCTTCTCCTCGTTCAGATTTATGTTGATGACATAATCTTTGGGTCTACAAATGACACGTTGTGTAAGGAGTTCGAGAAATCAATGCAAACCAAGTTCGAGATGAGTTCGATGGGAGAGATGAATTTCTTTTTAGGGTTGCAAGTTCATCAGTCTGCGAAGGGAATCTTCATTCATCAGACAAAATATGTGAAGGACGTCTTGAGCCGATTCAAGATTACTGCCGGAAAAATCCCTTCTACTCCTCTTCCCGTGGGTCACAATTTATCACCGGATGAATTGGAGGATACCGTTGATCCGACCCTCTATCGTGCTATGATTGGTTCTTTAATGTATCTAACTGCTTCTCGACCCGACATAATGTTTGTTGTTTGTTTATGTGCTAGGTACCAAGCTAGTCCCCGAGTGACTCACCTGGCAGCGGTCAAGCGTATTTTGCAATATCTAAGGGGCAATCCTGACATTGGGTTATGGTACCCCAAGGATGGTAATTTTGATTTTTCCGCTTATTTAGACTCAGATTATGGGGGATGCAAGATCAATTTCAAGTCTACTACAACGGGATGTCAATTCTTAGGAAGCCGGCTTGTTTCCTGGCAGTGTAAGAAGCAGACAACGGTCTCCACTTCAACCGCTGAAGCTGAGTATGTTGCAGCCTCGAGTTGCTGTTCCCAGGTTTTGTGGATACAACAACATCTTCACGACTACGGTTTGAGGTTTCTTACTACTCCCATCTTGATTGATAATTCTGCTGCTATTAGTATCACCAAGAATCCCGTACAACATTCTAAAATGAAACATATCGAAATTCGATATCATTTCATACGGGATTGCTATGAAAAGAAATTAATTGACATTGAGAAAGTACATACTGATTTTCAGAAAGCCGATCTATTTACCAAAGCCTTTGATAAAACACGTTTTCAATTTTTGCTTGGTTTAAATGGATTGAAGACCCTTGTTGAGATTCTAAAATTAGGATGCTTATCTTTTATTTTAGTCTGTTTTAGTTTAAATTTTATTTTGTTTTAGGTTTTAGGGGGTGAATCTTGGAAAATACAAAAATAGTGTGCTTTTCGTTTGTATAGATAAAACCCAAAAACATTATAAAATTATGAAAAATAGAAAACATCTTAAAATTTGAAAAAAAAAACCCAAAAAGATTGTGATTTCCGTTTGTACAGAAAATTTTTGAAAAAGCCAAAAAGAATGTGAATTTCTTGTTTATAAAGAATAATCTGAAAAGACAAAAAGATTGTGTTTTTAAGTTTTTAAAGAGAAAAACCAAAAAGTTTTTGCTTATGTTCGCTGAAAATTATGTCATTTGCTTCTATTTTGAAGGACATATATTTGTATATGTCTGGTCCTGATAATTTCTTGTAATTCTTCGGGATAGCCATTCACCTGACAATTGGAAAGTACTTGGGGCGTTCATTAAGGTTTCTATTTTATTTTAGCTGAGAATTAGTCAGTTATTTAAGTTTGTGAAGCATGCTTGCATGTATTGGTCCTGTTATCTACTTGTAGATGGATAGGATAGCCATTAATTTATGAACTTAAATTAACTGGGGCAATTAAATTCATTTTGTTTTATGCTCCTCAAAATTTTGAGTTTTTGAAGCAAAAAGAGAAAATGATAGTACATTGATTATTTGACCCCAAATCCAGAAAGAAATAAGCTTAAAAGACTGAGTGCTTAATCATTGGTGCATTGATAGGTCTTAAACAAGCTGTTAGAGTAAAGTAAGTGATATAAACCTAAAGAAAAGCCAAATTGAAATAGGAGTTAGTCTCTAGCAAAAGTCTCGGTGAGGATGGCAGAAATGTAATAACCGGTCATACTCAAGTCTTATAGTTGTTGATCACCCAAAAATAGAACAAAGCAAATAACAAGCGTTAGAATTCTGGACACTGTGAGTCTTTATGCGGCTTAATCATCTGGGTATTCATATGCATGAATATTTTACTCGCTTTTAGAGCAAACCCAAAGTCATTAAACTTGATCACTGTTGTACTTCGTACAATCCAAATTACTGACTTAATCAAAAGCGCCCTGTTAGTCATACAATTGTTCCTCACTTGCGCGCGTCTCAATACCAATAAGAAACGGACCCCAGGGGATACAATGTATGTAAGCCGACAGATGGACTCGTGCATACTCACTCATAGTAAAGGAAACTTGATGCATTGCTCAAAATTTCACAATTGGTATTCAAAATTTTGATCAACACTATAATGGTTTAAGTCAAGTTGGGGTGATTTTGCAAAAATCAAATTAAGCTTGAACCGAGATTAGGGGCTGATAGTTTCTGATATTTTGTGCGCTAATTGAACCATAAATCATATCACAAAAATGCTCGAAGGTTTGTTATAAGATTTAAGTGGACAACAATATCAATGATCGACTTAACACCAGTCATAATATCGCTGAAATATAAAACTGTGATAGAAGGACATTTTGGTCAATATAATTCTCTGCTCAAACTCAACAAAAACACAAAAATATGTACTGCTTTTGAAGAAACATAAAACAAAAACACAAAAAGATTGTCTATTTTTTCCTAAAGTTCGGATATTTGTGTAAATACATTCTTTAATTTTTTACAAAATACCAAAAATATTTTATCTTTTTACTTTACATATTATTTAATTTTTCTTTAAGTTATGTTTCGAAAACGTGAAACGTTTTAATTTAATTGATTATCGAGATAAACGGTCTCGGTAATCCCCATAAATTAATTAAATAAACTCTATTTATTTTTATTTATTTTATTTAAGTATTAAGTAAATTAAATTTTTTATTTAATTATTTAAGTTAAAATTAAATAAACTTTAATTCGTTAAGTATGGATAACGAATTAGGGTGTTCTTTAGCGAACTACTTTCTAGTTCGGTCACCTAATTCGCTTCTGCACTCTGTAACGAACCACTTCTAATTCGTTATGCATATTTAACGAATCAAACAATGAATCCTATCAAATCTAATTCACTACACTACGTGAGGAAATTTGACGAACGAATTAGCTAATTCGTTAGTTCAAATTCATAGCGAATCAGTCTGATTCGTATGTTGGAAAACGTGCAAGGACTGTGTATAAAGGGCAAGAGTAAAACGAATCGTCCTTCACTGTTCCTATTTCTTCTTTATACATACTGTCATTCTGTTCAAATTTTTCTGATTTTCTCGACCTTTGAAATACACACTTTTGATCATACCAGTGTGTTGATAAGGTAAAGATAATCACTTCTTTGTGGTTTTCGTCAAAAATGACACTGTGTTGATAGGCTAATTATGCAATTTTGTGATAAGGGTTTACGGGTTTTTAAAACCACTGCTTACTCGACATCATACTGTGTTATTATAGTTTATTTTGATTTCATTATGGTCGGAATGTGATTCCGATACCCTGGATATACTTGAATCAAAGATTGATTCTCGTTTGCCTGGTCGATTGAATGTTTATGTTTTCAGGGTTTTAGGCTCTGTTAAAACTCCGATTAAACTTAATTTATTTCATGGTATTGAGCCTCAATCTCAACATCATGTGCTTCGTATTGTATTTCTGAGTTTGCTACAACTGTTGATTCGGTTATCCAACGATGATTATGGATGAATTGATACTGGGTTCATGTTGTTAACTCTCAGTGTTCATAATTTAATTTTGACTTTGACTATGAGTGTCAAAGATTAAGTCTGGATTGACCATTCGTTATTGTTAGCGAATTGAAACTATTTAGTGTCCAATTCCTTAATAAAACCCGCGAAATAGCTTAGCGAATAAGTTAATCAACGAATCAGATTTGAATTCGTTAACTTATAACGAACTAGGGTCTAGTTCGTTCCTTTGAATAGTACTTCGTAAGTCTATTTCGTTAATATATTTACCTGATAGCGAATCAATTGATTCGTTACATTTGTGTAACGAATCAGATTGATATTCACACGAATGACATTTCATTTTACATTAGTTAATTAAATTTAAATAAATTTTGTAATTAATGAATTATTCCAACCGTTTAAACGCGTAAATATATTAATTACACACGACATATGAAATTAAATACATCATCCATAGATAAATAGATATATAAATGCTAAATGTATATTACACCTTCATTTTACTTATACTCGTTCTGATTTATTCAAAAAAATGGCTGATCAATTGAATTAAGATCCACCGGTTGCTAATCAAGGGCAACAAGAACAATAACCTCAGGAACAACAAGAAGTTCAATTGCTATCATATGATAAGAAGCACAACATATGTGCTTATGTTAATTCGGATGTTGCTGACGTAGAAACCTTTGGAGATATTCTGGCATTTCTACGATGATCAGTAATACATTATGCCATTACTGCCAGACCTACGGTCTATCTGAGTATTATCAGGCAGTTCTGGAATACTGCTGAATTTGTTGAAGCTGAGAATCAAATTTGAGCAACAATCAATCAAATTCCTATCGCTATGGATGTTGGGGTGATTAGGAGAGTGCTTAGGTTTGGGGACAACGATAATAACCCAAGTGAGTTTGAAAAGAGATTTATCAAGGGTTTATTTACACGTGTTCGTTATGGTATAAATGTTGAAGAGTCCATGCTTAACAAGAGTGGCATGTGCCCGCCTTACAAGTATCTGTTACATATACTGATTCATTGCATGGGTGGTCGTAAAGGTGGATTTGATGAATACCGCAGTAGTCTACAATCGGCGTTTGTTGCACTCATTCTCAATAAACCATTCAACTTCTCGGAAATGGTGTTTGATCATTTGAAAGAGCAAGTCCAACAAACGACTCAGACGAAGAAGTTTTTAATGTATCCTCGATTCTTGTAGTTGATAATTCAAGATTTGATACCAAACTTGGTTATTGATCAAACTTCGATGGATAATATGCTTCCTTTCGAACACATGATGGCTGACATTGTACGTCGAATTAATATTTACCGTAAGCAGAGGCCATGGGATAAACGTATGATTGGTCATATCATTAATCCTAATTATGTATGTCCTCCCAATGAACGCTGGATCCACGATGACTTTGATTCCGAGCGTGAGGTGGGAGAAGGTGGGAACGATGATAATGATGATGGTAATGATGGTGTTGATGGTGGACATGGTGGTACTAGTGATACTGCTTTTCAAGAGCAACAAGATGAGTAAATGCTGCATTAGCTGCAACTATTGCAGCTCAATGAAAAAAGAAGAGAAAAGGGAAAGGAGTGGCAACTGGAGAGCCATCAAAGAAGAGACGTGTATCCGCTGGGGCTGGTGTAATTATCGGTGTTCCACCGTCTCGTCCAACTATTTCACAACGTCAGGAAGTGCCGCTCACTACTAGCACTCCGACGCTCACATTAACGACGACGATGGTGTCTCATGAAAGGCTTGATTTGATTCCACAGATGGCTTTATCTGAAATACCAAGGCCTCCTGCTACATCTTCTACTGTTCCTCCAACACCGTCCATGAGGCCTCCTCTTCCTCCTCCTCCTCCTCCTAGTGATGTCTCTTTTATGAGAATTACTCGGCCTCAAGGACCGATCTAACTAGTTCATCCATCCCTGTACAACTTGCCACCAAACCGTCAGACAAATATGCTGTTAAATCTTCTTCATCTGTATGAAAACCAAATGTCTGTTGACCGTCAGAATCAAGAACGCCTTATGGAGAATCAAAGACGGATGATGAGTTATATTTCATTTTGTCAAAAGGAGTCTAAAGCGCTACGTACGATTGTTGAGTCTCAAGGGGTGAAAATGAAGGAACAAGAGGATCTAATCTTGCAGTTGACTTGCAAAGAGGATGCCTTAAAGAAACTCAAGAATGATGATCAAGATCCTGACGAATCTGGTGTAGGAGGTGAGCCTAAACAAGCGCACGGCTCATCTTCTGGTACTGGTACAAGTGGCGGTGGTGACTCGGGTAAACAGGTTGTTGTGTATCATGATTCAACTACTGTTAAGACAATTGAAAGGATTGAAGCTTATACGGTCATATTTGTGGATGGATCGGGGGTGGTTAGAAGTGTGGTAAACATAAATGAGATCGAGGTTGGTCAGTTTGTTGATAGGTCTCTGACACAAGAACAGATTTCCATACTGCTAGGGTTGAATGATGAACAGTTAACCGTGTTAGAGACAGAGCCTGACATTGAGGTGGTTAATGAGGAAGGCATAATAAATGATCCGTCTATTCAAATGAATACGGATTTTATTTATAGCACGAGGATCTTGAGATGGAAGACGTCACTGCTGAGGAGTATACTGACATGTTTCAACACACAAATGTTGATCAAGGTGCTCTAGTATTTGATGAGCAAATGCTTAAAGCTGCTGAGGATGATTTGGTAAAGGCTTCTAAGGGTAAACAGGCAGCTAATACCGTATGCAAATCACTTGAAGTCATAACTGATGCCGATATTGCTAAGTGGTTCAGGTATAAAAAGGTGAGTAAGATTATCAAAGCATATCGGTATGTTGATCAAGAGCAAAAGGAAGAAGCTGCAGCTTGGGTCAAAGCAAACCAAGTGACTTCCTTCAAGATTGTATCCAAGGTTTATGGTGGTATCGTCTCTTGGCTATAGGATTCCGAGCTTAAGGTATGTATACTTAAATGGGAGAAGGGAATCCAGTATTACGAGAACATAATGGACGTTCTTACACTACCGCGTTGGGATGCTCGTACCCTCGCGTGTTGTCCATTTATCAATCGTGGTGGCGACCGGACAGCTGAGTGGTTTCATCAACATTTACTGTTCGAGGTCAATCATGGCTTCAAGTTCGTCAAGCCCCAGGTCCCGAGACGCAAACGCATTGATGAGATTGATCCAAGGACGGGCTGGAGGAAACTTGTTCTTAAGGTAAAGCCGCCGAAAACGATGAAGAGGGTGCCTGTGAAGACGATGCACAAACACATGCATCTTACGTTTGACCGCTGGTACTACGACAATCGTACTGGCGAGGCCGTCATTGTGCTTGGTAAAGGTTTGAAGACCGAGCTTATCAAGATTATCGACCCGATGTGGTTGGTTAACTTATCTGAGACCGACAATGACGTGCTGAACAAGAATAATATTTTGTTTGAGCGCGATGAAGACTATGACCTGGCTATGCAATTCCAACGCGTTGTGCGTGTTTGTTATGAAAACAGAATTCATAGTTACAGAGACTGGCAGTCCAAGTGTTTCAAGTGAAGACAAAAGGAAAAGAGCTCAAGACGAGGGGGTGTCTGTTAGTGCACGGTTTTGCGTCTTGAGTCTTTGTATTTATCGTTAACGTATTTGTCGTTTTGTTTAATGTAATAAACAAATATTTATGTTTAGTTCGTTAATGTAATGTCTAGTTCGCTAAGGTTGTTTAGTGAACTAAGACTTAAGTTAAGTTCCCCTCCGTTAAGGATGTTTAACGAATCAGGGGGTGATTCGCTAAGTTATTTAGTCTTATGTGTGTAACGAAGCGGACTCTAGTTCGTTAGTGGATGTTAACGAACTAGGTCCGTCTTCTATTTATATGTGAACACTATTCACGGGTTATTTAAGTTTTGAGAGTTAATTAACGAAGTTCTGTCAAAATCTCTCTCGATCTTCATCTTAATATTATTCACACTTAAAATTACTAATACTGATAATATATACAAATATCATATACAATCAAACGTAATTATGAGCTAGATCCGTATTAAGGTATTAATCGTACTAACACAGATCTGAGATCTATTTAAAGGATTGATTCCGGGTTCCAACATAAGCCTTATTATCAACTCATTTGTTTATAAAACCGAACTCTTGATTTAAATCCGTCTTGCTTCTTTTAATATTGGTTTAGCTATTTAAAGCCCAATAAAATAATATTGTATTATCAATTAAGTACGAGTCCCTAATCATTTTTAAATTAACCGGTAACCCGACTTACAATCGAATCTTCTCATTCAATTCTTCAAATTTAATTTCAACTAAAGTTCAAGTTCATTAATATATTTTATTTACTTGTTTTCATTTAGCTTTCAAGTCGGATTCGTTCGTTTCGTTTACAAGCTTTCTATATGTCGGTCACTTATTAGTTTCTCAATTCGTCAATCGAGGTGAGTACTTTCATACCCCTTTTTCATCTTTCGTTTTGGGGTGACATTTCATAGCTATCAAACTAAATGCTTTATTTACTTGAATCTTAAACCCACAAACGTGATTGTATATACTTTACTTAAATAATTTCTCGATTTGGTGTTCTATGCTTACATGCTTGTATGCTTATGTGTTTATCGCTTTCGGTTGGTGGAATCTATAAATCCGTGAACTATATGGTATTCTCTTATAGCACGGTGTCATTAACGTAATGCAATTAACGATATTCTATTAAATCCTAGACTACTTGGCAACCCCTTGTAGCTAGGTGGTGCTAATGTGTTTAGCAATGTTCAATAAAATCCTAGACTACTTGGCAACCCCTTGTAGGTAGGTGGCGCTAACGTAATTCTATTAGCAATTGTCAATTTATCCAAGTTGTTGGTTTTATTTATTGTTTCGTATACAAGTATTGTGGCTTTTTATTATTACATGCTTATATGCTCAAACTTATGAATTTGCTCACCAACCTTTGTGTTGACAAACTTTATTTTATGAAATGTTACAGGTTTGACTTTTGTTTACTCGAGGACTTGACGAAAACGTTACCAAGACTATTAGGATATTAGTAAAACGAACAATATAATTGCTACTTGTATTCAACTTGTTTGTGTGGACGAGATGTGTTGTTTATTGATTTGTTGAAATAAAATGAGTTGAATAAATATTTTCACTTTAACTAGTGTCTTGTGTATTTGTCCAATAACGTTGCACCCCGGCATGTTCCGCCGCCTTTGGTCGGGGTGTGACACCAAGATCGCCCCTAGTCGTTCTCCAATGATAGATATGTGAAAAGACAATGAAAAACAGATTAAAAACAAAGAAAAACGGAAGGTACAGCTCCCGGACCTTGGCCTACGGTGACCACCGTGGGCCACGGTGGCTGCCACAGTGTTCCAGAACGCCATGGTACGGTGAAAACTGCCATTTTGACCATGGCCACGATCAACACCGTGGGCCACGGTGGAGCTCTTTCTCATTTTCTTGTGTTTTTTTTCTTTTTTTTTCGCTTAACTACGTTATCTTTGGCGTTTTTGCCCACGTTCTCGTGATTTCATCCTCTATCTCCTGATACCTAAAATTATATGAGTAACCATAGTCAACTAATTCCATAAAATTAATTGGTTAAGCATATGCATTTATATCTTTTAGCTTGCTTAACGGATTCCCTACGGTTCAGGTGCAGGTGGTGAGTTGCCAAGAACTACTCAAGCTCTTGGGACTTCCACAGATCAGGGGGAGTCTGCAGGTGCAGTTGGTGGTGATGAGGTGGTGATGGTTGATGATGAAGATGATGTGATTGATGCTTTGAAAGAATTAGATGATGATATGCTAGATGATGATGTGATGTTTGATGATGATGTGCTGCCTATTGAGGAGATTGAGAAGATTGGCGCACAGATTGTGATTGAAGAAGATGTTGAAGAAGGTGAAATAGTAGAAGAAAATGTTGAACACGAGATCCCAGATATTGAGAAAACAGATATGGGTAATGAGACAGTAATCGATGAGACTGAATGGGAAGAGCAGCCTAGGTGGAAGGAAGGCTATGCTCAGTGGTTCGTCAAAACGAAGAAACCAGCGGTCCCTACAATGTTTAAGAAGAGTTACAATATTAAAGGCTATGCTGAAGCGAAGAAAGGGATTATTTGCTGGATCTATGATGAGCAGTTGAAGCTCTTTGTGATTAAATGATATGATGGGATCCAATACTTTAAGAGAACGTTGAGATCTCTCAATACATTGCCTGAATGTGAGGTGAAGGATTTGGCTAGATTGGGGCTGATTAATAGAAGCGACGACAACATGGCGAGAGTTATTGGGAAGATCGTGTGGAAAGAAAGTATTAAAGAAAAGAAGTTTGAGTTATTAAAGCCACAGAAGGGAAAGCTAGTGGAAGATAAAGAAAGGGGAATGAGAGCAGATGGCAAGCCATGGATGGTAATGAAATACAAACCGATCCGATGCATTAAGGAGGTTCCAATGAAGACTATGCCTCAAGATGTGTTGAAGAATCTTAAATGGTGGTATGTGGATTATGAGACAGCAGAGGCGGTGATGGAAGACGAGGATGAACAAGAGCTCCTAAGAGTTTACGATCCAATGCATTTGGTAAACTTATCGCAAGCTGATCTGAAGGTGCTTAATGAGAAGAAAATCTTTTATATTCCTGCTTGGAAGGACGAAGCGAGGAAGTATCAAAGAGTTGTGTCAGTTTGTGTTAGAGAAGGAGTGCATGCGTGAAGATACAAGATTGAAGATTACAAGACACGTGCTTGAAGATCAAGACATGAAGCTACTGCCAAGGGGGAGTCTGTTGGTGCATAATGCTAGTAGTTCATAGTCTAGTGTTTGTAATCGAGTCTGTAATGTTTAATTATGTTTTGTATGTTTAAGCGAAGTTACTGACAAGTTCGCTTAAACAGGCGAACTTGTTAGTCAAGCGAAGTTATGGACAACTTCGCCTGAACATGCCAGGCGAAGTTGTTGTGTATAAATAGTCCTAGGTTACGGCTTGGTTTGTAATCGTTGTTTAAGTTCGTGTCAGTTGTTCAAGTTCATTGTAACGTGAGGACGAGAGTCTGTAACAATGATATTACATCACGTGTTTGAGTTATAATATATAACGTGTGTTCGTTTCGTGTGTTCGTGTGATTCGTGTTCTACGCTCGTAACGATCTACGCAGGGATTCCGCACCTGAGTTGATCGAGATATCTCGTGTGATCCGTTCAGGGAACCTACAATTGGTATCAGAGCATTTGCTCGATTGTGTGGTTCGGGATATTCACGCGGGTGTAGAAATCGTCCCGTTTCGACTATTCGCAGGACGTGTTTTCTGTGTTTTTGAGTCAATCTTACCTCCTACCATCGTATTCAAGCCTTAGCATCGTCAAAAACCTCGTAAAATCCAGATTTCAGATCTGCAAAAACGTCCGTGTTAATCAGGCGAAGTTGCCGTCAGGATACGTAGGGTTTCAGCGAAGATATAAGGTTAAGCGAAGTTATCCACAACTTCGCCTACCTTCTCAAGTTCGCCTAACTCAGCGAAGTTCTCTACAACTCCGCCTACCTCCTAGGTTCGCTTACCTTAAGTGAAGTTAATCATCAGCGAAGTTCTTCTGCGAAGTTAAGACTAAAGCGAAGTTATCCGTAACTTCGCCTACAGTGCTTTAAAAAAAAAAAATTAATTTTTCGGGTTTCTTACTTTTTTGGGAAAGATGTCGTCGATTAACATCTCTGAGTTAGTAAAGATGGAAGTTGAAGCAGGGTCAGCTACTAAGGCCCCAAGATTGCTAAAGGGAACCGATTTCGTTGCATGGAAGGATCGGTTCATACAATACGTCAAATACCAGGATGCGAAGATGTGGGTATGCATCCAGGATGGTTATATTCCACCAGTTATGGAGTATGAAGGTCGTGATCAAATCAAAAAGTATAGCAAAATGGAAGAAGAAGAGAAAAAGATGTATGAGGCCGAGAGCAAGGCTCATGCTGCTATTACTATGGCTCTTCCACAAGAGATCCTTCATACGTTTAGAAAGTATACGTCAGCAAGAGAGCTTTGGGAAGCTCTTGAGAACAGATTTGAAGGGAATGTAGGAATCCGTGCTTCCAAGATAAAATTGCTCAAAACCCAGTTCTCAGTCTTCAAGTATTTGAAGAATGAATCCTTAGATGATATTATCACTCGATATTACCATCTGATGACTGAACTGAGCAACTATTCTATTTCCTACCGAGAAGAAGAAATAGTTGAGAAGCTTCCAGATGCTCTCCCACCAAAATGGGAGATGTACACTGTGTTGATGAGGGAAGACAAAGACTTTCTCACATATGATCTAGAAACGGCCGTCAACAAGCTCAGAACCTTTGAGCTTAACATGGTCAGAAAAGAGACACCTATGGATCAAGTTCAAGATCCAGGTATGTATGGAGCTAAAGTCAACACTAGCTCAGGATCGAAGACTGAATCTGCTGCCTACTACTCGAAGGGACAGTCGGGCGCAAACTCATCACATGAGGGTCATGTGTCAGTCAACACAAATGGTGATGTTTGCTATGTAGCAGGTGGATCGAGTGGTTCTCAACCCCAGGTAAGCAAGAGTAGTTACTCTCCAAGTATTCCCAGCAACAACTACTCAAAGATGCCTATGAGTGTCAAGTCTGCTGAAGAGCAGTTTGGTCTCTATGCTTCTTTTATTGCTTCCTATGAGAACTACATTCAGGGGAAGATTGTTGATCCAGCTATGTTGGATGAAGACTATGACCAGATTGATGCTGATGACATGGAAGAAATGGATCTACAGTGGCAGATGGCCATGATCGTGAGAAGAGTGAAAAGGTTTATGAATAAGTCCGGAAGAAAGTTTGTCGGTGGAAGGCCAGGGTTCGACAAGACGAAGGTAAGATGCTACAATTGTCAGCAAAACGGTCACTTTGCAAAGGAGTGCAGGAATGAGCGTGTAGAACGAAGTCAGGGCAGGTCTACACAGCAAAGTGGGGGTTCTAAAGATTATAGTGCCATGATGTCCAGAGAAGCTGGTGAATACAACTGGAACCTGCAGACTAAAGAAACTTTTGAGCAGGCAAATTTGGCGAAGGTTGAAACTGAAGAAAGTGAGAAGGTTACCGGAGAAGAAAAAGCTTTCATGGCAGATGTTAAAGACCAGCTCTCCGAGGTATGTTCTAAACCTACATGTTCTAAATGTGAAAACTTGTCTGAGCAATTAGCAACTATAACCGATCAGTATGTTAGGTTGGATGCTGAATTTAAAACCCTAAAAGAAGATCATCATTTTACAAAAGCAAGAGAAAATAGCTATAAAGTCAAAATAAAAGCTTGTGAAAAAGATGTTAAAAGTCTAAAAACAAAACTTGCTGAAAAAATTGAAGTGATTGATTTAAGCTACGAAGTTTTGGAAGAAAAAACCAAACTAATTGCTGATAGAGAAAAACAGATTGCTGATCACCAGGTAAAAGTGGTGGAACTGAATAGAAAACTAGAGCAGTTCTGAAATTCCTCTGCTATTCTTGATCACCTTGTTAGTGATCAAGGTTCCTCTGCTAAGAGAGGAGGAATCGGTTATCATGAGGTTCCACCACCTTATAATCACAATTACACTTTTAACCCTAGTGTTCAGAAATCTGTTGACTTTGTGGTTGCTCAGACAGTACCAGTTAAAGTAACTTGTAAAGAACCAAATGTTAGTGGAGGGGAAACAAGTTCGCCTGTTTCAAGTGTTAAAATTTCTGATCCAAGTCCAGTCTCATCGGATTCGGATAAGTCATCCGAGTCTGGTAAGGCAAAAGAGGAGGTGGTATTACCCAGTGGTGGAGAGAAAGATAAGACGAATAAAAAGAGTACTCCACTAAACCCGTACGTTCCACCATATGTGAGACAAACGGGAGGTAATAAAGCCTCGACATCTAAAACACCGGTTGATAAAAAGGTTGAGCATAGGTGTTGTTTTAGGTGTAATCAATTAGGACATCTTGTTGCAGATTGCCCTTTCAAGCAGCGATTCAGAGGTGTGAGACCTACTAAAACTGAGAATACGCCTAATAGTAATTATCATACTGCTAAAAATGAAAACCATTCAAAATTCAAAAATTTGACTAATTCAGGTTTTCATAGAAACAAATCTCAGTTTTACACTGCTAATAACCAAACCACAAACTATAATTCTTTCAATTCATTAAGGTTTGGAAGGCCTCACAATCAATCTACAAGGAGGTATCCTAGTAGGACTTACGGGAATTATCAAGGAACTAACTTTGAAAAACCAAAGTTCGGGATGTATAGATCCAAGACCAATTGGTCTTGGGTCCCTAAATTCTAATCTTTTGCTTTATTGTGCAGGAACAGTTGAACAGGGCTGCCAACAATCTTTGGGTTATGGATAGCGGCTGTTCCCGGCACATGACGGGTAACAAATACTTGTTACACGATTTGAAACCTGTTCAAGGAGGGAGAGTGAGCTTTGCCGGTGAAAGTGGAGGCAAGATTACAGGAATGGGAACTGTGTCGAACGGAAAGATGACATTGGAGAAAGTTAACTTTGTAGAAGAATTGAAGCACAATCTGCTGAGTGTGTCGCAGATCTGTGATAAAGAGTACACAGTTCATTTTACAAAGAATGAGGCGATTGTGTTGCAACCTGGTTTTAAGATACCAGAGGAGTGGATTGTGATGAAGGCTCCACGTGATAGGAATACGTACATTATGGATATGAGGTCGACTGAAATGGCCACGGAAGAATCATGCCTTATGACAAAAGCGGGCGAATCGGAGTCCGAATTGTGGCATAGGAGAATGGGGCACATTCATCTTCGGAAGATGAACAACATTGTCAAGAATGGACTTGTCCTGGGAGTTCCCTTGAAGAATTTCAATTTTGAAGATAAATGTATAGCGTGCAAGAAGGGAAAGCAGCACAAGAAATCCCATCACACCAAGAAGGTCAATTCTATTGTCAGTACTCTAGAGTTGCTTCACATGGATCTCTTCGGTCCCGTGAATGCAAAAAGTCTAGGAGGTACTTCTTATTGCTTGGTGATCACTGATGACTACTCACGATATTCGTGGGTATATTTCCTGAAATCAAAAGACGAAACGGGTCAGATGGTGAAGAATTTGATTACCAAAGTTGAGAACGTTATGGATAAAAGGGTTAAGTTCATCAGGAGTGACAATGGAACGGAGTTCAAGAATTTTGGGATGGAGATCTTCTACCTTCAGAAAGGGATTGAACACCAATACAGCGCTCCGTATACACTGCAACAGAATGGAGTGGCTGAAAGGAAGAACAGAACGTTAATTGAAGGAGCCAGAACAATGCTGGCTGATTCGAAGCTTCCTGTGGTGTTTTGGGCTGAAGCTGTTGCTACAGCCTGTTATGTTCTGAATAGAGTCTTAACTGTTAAAAGACTTGGTAAAACGTGTTATGAGCTTATGCATGGGAGAAAGCCCAACTTGAGTGGTCTTGAACCATTCGGGTCCCCTTGTTCGATTTTAAAGACAAATTCTAAATTTGGTGAAGTAGCCGATGAAGGAATCTTAGTCGGTTATGTTGTTGGGACTCCCCAACAGACGTGTCTTTAATACATCGACCAGCAAGGTTGAGGTGGTGTGTAACACCGATATCACAAGTTACCAACCGCCAAAACCAAGCAACGAACCTGTTGAGTTTTTCGACTATGTTAAACTTTTTAAGTCTTTTAACATACCGTATTTGGATATTGCTGAAGAAGAAGAGAGAGTTGCTACGAAGATGATCCTTGATGAGGAAGAAAATCTATTGCAAAGACAGCAGATCGATAAATGTCAACCTTCCTCATCAAATGCTATCGATACCCCTGCTGCCTCGACTGAAGAAGAATTTTTCAATCCATTTCACTCTCAGCATGAAACAACCATTGACGAGCTCTCTTCTAACTTGGAAGACAATTTGCATGTCGGTTCTGTTCCGACCACAAGAGGTCATAAAGATCACCCTTTGGAGAATGTGATTGGTGATGTGTCCTCCGGTGTACAAACAAGACGTAGCTTGAATGAGCACACCTGTGTTTACACAAGCATCGAGGAGACAGGGATAATCAACGAATGCTTGTACACCTGCTTTATAAGCCAGATTGAACCAAAGAATTATCAAATGGCTCTAAAGGACAGCTCGTGGGTCGAGGCCATGCAAGAAGAGTTGGCTCAATTCAAGAAAATGGAAGTTTGGACTTTGGTTGAAAAACCGAAGCATGTGCATGCATAGGCACAAAATGGGTTTTTAAGTGCAAGAGAGATGAGAAAGGGATTATTATAAGGAACAAGGCGAGGTTAGTTGTTTAAGGTTTTAATCAACAAGAGGGGATTGATTATAATGAAGTGTTCGCTCCTGTCGCAAGGTTGGAAGCCATTAGATTGTTTTTGGCGTTCGCTGCTTATAAGAAGATGAAGGTATTTCAGTTGGATGTGAAGAGTGCGTTTCTGAATAGGAAAGTTGATGAGGTAGTGTATGTTGAGCAACCTCCGGGTTTTCCTGACCCAGACTTTCCTGATCACGTGTACAAGTTAAGCAAGGCATTGTATGGACTACATCAGGCACCTCGTGCCTGGTATTCAACTTTATCAGATTACCTGCTTGAAAATGGGTTTGAAAGAGGGAAGATAGATAGCACGTTGTTCTTCAAGAGAGATGGAAGCGACTTCCTGCTGGTGCAAGTCTACGTGGATGATATTATCTTTTCTGCATCAAAAGTCTCCATGTGTCAAGATTTTGAGGCCGTCATGAAAAAGAGGTTTGAAATGAGTGCAATGGGTGAACTAACTTTCTTTTTAGGATTGCAGGTTGATCAGAAGAAGGATGGGATGTTCATTCATCAGACCAAGTATGTCCATGATGTGCTCAAACGCTTCAAGATGAAGGACAGCACTCCATTCGACACTCCAATCTGCGTCAATCACAAATTGGGTGCTGAGTCAGACGGTGATGCAGATGTGGACCCAACTCAATATCGGGCCATTATAGGTTCTTTAATGTACTTAACTGCTTCTAGGCCTGATATAATGTTTGCTGTTTGTCTTTTTGCACGCTTTCAGGCAAACCCAAAAGAATCTCATCTGAAGGGTGTGAAGAGGATACTGAGGTATCTCAAGGGCAAGCCGAAGCTGGGGTTGTGGTACCCGAGAGGAGGAGACTTGGAGCTAGTCGCTTACACAGATTCTGATTATGGAGGGTGCAATCAGAGTCGGAAGTCAACAACTGGAGGATGTCAGTTTCTTGGTGGCAGATTGGTGTCGTGGCAATGCAAGAAGCAGACTTCAGTCGCAATTTCAACCTGTGAAGCAGAATACATGGCAGCATCCAACTGCTGCTCCCAGGTTCTTTGGATTCAACAACAGTTGCACGACTATGGTCTGAATTTCTTACTTACTCCTGTTTGCATTGATAACACAGCTGCTATCTCAGTAACCAACAATCCCGTGAAGCACAGTAAAACTAAACATATTGACATACGTCATCATTTTATACGGGATTGTGCTGAGAAGAAACTGATTGTGCTTGAAAAGGTGGATACGCTTGATAATTTCGCTGATCTTTATACTAAAGCGTTTGACAAAACAAGATTTCAAAACCTTATCGAGCTGAATGGGATGATCAATCCCGAGTAACCATGCTTTTCATGTTATTTTTTAAAAAAAAAAAAAAAAAAAAACACGTCACTATCGCTTAAAACTTTGTCGGTTGCCTCAGTTTGAAGGACTTGTCTTCGGATATGTTTTGGTCCTCATTTTCTACTTGTAGAATTTGAGGATAGCCATTAACCAAAGGACTGAAAGTGACCGGGCGGTTTATGATGAGTTTTCATTCTTTCGCTTAAAATTAGTCGATCATACTTAGTTAGAAGGACACATACTTGTATGTGGTCGGTCCAGCTGATCCATTGGATCTTCGGGATAGCCGTTTACCTGAAGACTTTGTTTTGGTCGGGGCGATTAATGTTAAAATTTTTTTTAAGGGAAATGAAATTATTTTTCAAGTCTACTACTTCGTAAGAAGTTCGTTTGCTATGTTTAACAGAAAATTGATCCAACCTTGGAAAATGATAGATATACTGATTCTGTGTGCTTAACTAGTGAAGTTATTAGGCTTAAAAGGCTTTAGGACAGTCATTGTATGTCATGGTAACTTTTTATGGTGCGTAAAAGTAGATGTGATACAAACTAAAACTACTCGATTTTACGTGGAAACTCCTTAAGAGTTTTGCATGTCTTCATATATATCTTTCCGAATGATAGGCAGAAATGTGATTACCCAGTCATACACGAGCCAGTAAGTGTTCTGATTCCCGTGAAGATAGCGTTTCAAGAAACTGCAGTGATCCAGATTCGGGACTTGCAGTTGTTTACTACTCTGAAGTCTATAGGAATGTTCGTTTAAAAAAAAAAAAATTATTATGAGTTATGAAAACATTCTAGAGCTGAAAATGTCAAGACTTCTCAATCATGGAGTAAGAAAGAGAACGGGAAGCAGATGAAGAGTACTTACAAACTTAATCTGACACGATGGGTCGAAGTCAATTCGGGGTGACTTGGGGAAAGCCAAATACGCTTTGAGAATAGATAGGAGGCATCATAATCTCTGAGTTGTTGCCCACTTAAATTTTGAGGAATAATTGAACCTAACTCGTATCACAGAAATGATGAAAACCATCTTAAGTTATTTACCTGCCTACAACCTGTTTCCTTCTGTCATAATACAGCTAAACACGGATCTATGTGACAGTCACGTAGTTAGTATGATTCCTGTTCGGATCTTTTCTAAATCGAAGTAGTCCCTATCGAGACTGAAATTTGATCCCTTGTACTTTAATTTTTTAAAAGTTTTTTCGTACTTAGGTAGTTTATGATTTTATAACTGGTTACTTGGACTTGATCGTGTTATTAAATTCTTAAAGGGAAGTTTTAAAAGTTAATTGCAAAATGTTCAAATTATAAGGGTTGATTTTGTAAATATAGGCGATGTTGTTAAACAGGCGAACTTGTGAATAACTTCGCCTAGGCGAAGTTAACCGTAACTTCGCCTGTATAACTCCGCCCCTATATAAGGATTTTCAAAGGTCATTCGTTCATTATTTTATATATCAGCGAACTTATTCTCGAATATCACAGCGAACTTAATACGATTATCATCTGATTATCTTTTTTCGATTTCAATCAGTATTCAAGGTGTGTTTGGGTTCTATATCTTATAATCGATGTTCAATGTTGTTAACCCTAGGTTGTTTCGACACCCGGTTAGCGACCTCGGACGTTCGAACCTTATACCCGATTTCAAAGCTTGTTTTTACGTGTTCATAAGCAAACTGATCGTCCGGATTGCCTTAATATCATGTGTTTTAGTCTCCTAAATCGTCAAAATTGACCGACACACCAGATTTTCGACGATTGAATCAACCTTACTGTCGCCGTTTCAGATTCAGGCGAACTTAAGGTTTAGGCGAAGTTATCCGTAACTTCGCCTGAGGCTCAACTTCGCCTGAGGCGATGTTGTGGTGAGGCGAAGTTATCATTAACTTCGCCTGGACCTTTTAATTTTTTAATTATTAGACGAACTTAAAGATGAAGCGAAGTTGTTCCCAACTTCGCCCCAACTTTAACTTCGCCTATACAGATTTTATCACAACTTCGCACATGGTAACAAGCGAACTTGTGGTACGCCTTAACGTTTATCTAACTTGGTTCGTTTGTTGCAGATATGGCTGCAGTAGCAGGTGCTGGAGGTGCTGGAGGTGACGACGGAGATAATCAGAGGCAATTCTTCCCGGGTCATAACATGTATATCACCTTAGACCCGAAAGCGAGCGGTGTAGAGGATTACCGCGAGATAATCACATTCCTCAGTCGCTCGAGGATATTCCACGCTATCACTACGACTCTGCCGATATCCTTACCCAATATCGAGGATTTCTGGCAGACTGTGGAATACGATTGCCGCGTTGAGCCCCCGGTTATGCGAGCAACCGTCAACAATCAAGAGGTTCAGTTCTCATCTGAACAAATACGGGTGGCTTTACGGTTCGGTGAGGAGACTAGGGATGACCCTACAGAGTTTGTGGCTCCGTTCCGTGATGGAGCGTTCCTCTGAATGGGCTATTCTGGTCCATTAGGTGATACTCAGAGGAGGAAGGGTTTCCTACTCGATCAGTGGCGCTTCCTCATGCACGTAATGATTGTCTGCATGTCTGGGAGGAAGGCGGGCAGTGATGGTATGGGTGCGACCATGCAGTCAGCAATGACTGCTCTGACTTATAACAAACGTTATAGCTTTAGTCAGATGGTCTTTTATGAGATCGATAGACAGAGAAGAGCGATGGCTCGTGAGAGGTTCATCATGTATCCAAGATTCATTCAGATGATCTTGAATCATGTTGCTCCCACATTGCCTCAACGACGTCCAATACGATGCGTGGAGAGTGTGAGCAAACGTATCTTCGCTCAATGCCACACATCCAGTGCGAGGAGCAAGCCTGAACTACGTCCAAGGCATACTCCACTCTTTGGGTACTTAATAAACCCGGGGTATGTGCCAGCTCGTGGGGATGAGTTCAGAGACCCTCAACCACGACAGGTAGGAGCACCTCGAGATGTACCTGCTGTGCCTGTTGTGTCGGCTGAGGAGGATGTAGACCTTGATGTTGCATTTGGCGACCAAGGATTCTTCGACATGGACCGGTTTGATCCGCAAGAAGAGGTACAGGTCTCTGCTGCACAGGTTCGGGAAGTGAATGTTACTAGAGCAGCTACGACGGTGGCTGACTCAGATCTTGATGATGTTATGGATGAGGCGAGAAGGATGTTGGTGACTCGAGAGAGGACGTTAGGGAAGAGAAAGAGGACAGTTGATGATACTGAGTCAGAAGAAGAAGAGGATATTCACAAGTTGATTAGACGTTCAAGACGGGAAAGGACAGGTGTAGGTATGGGAGCTGGAGAGACTTCAAGAGTTGTACGTTTCGCTCCATCCGCACTGTCAGGTATGTCGATTGTTCCTACATCTATACAGGTTACAAGTTTAAGCGCCGCGGAAGTTCCCGTGGTGGCTACATCAGCTGTCGGCATCCCATCCATCACACTACAGATGACGATTCGGGAGATTGTGTCTTTACCACCTCCAACGCTTACTCCTTCAGAGGTGGTGGCACAATTTGTAGAGTCGACAGTCGTTGCAACTGCAGGGTTGTCGGTCACGATACCACCTGCGGTTACGTCCACAACTGCTTCTGATGTCCCGGTTACATTCGAGATCCCTGCTGAGTATACTCAAGACACATCTAACATGAGGTTTGATTTCGATGCAACCCTCTCAGACTCGGAGAGAATAGCTGCACTTGAGCGGGTCGTGGCTGAACAATCAAGGGTGAATCTTGTCCAGACCCAGGCTATTCAGCGCCTTGTAGCAGAGAATCAACTACAGTCGTCCCTCCTGGTTGAACATGGACGAATTATAGATGCTATGAAGGAGTTCTTGGCATCTCAGGGGGAGACAAGCTGTAGAGGCGACGAGTTAAGGACAAAGAAGAGAAATGATAGAGACGATGATCCCAATGCATCGAAAGGTGCAGGTGGTGAGTTGCCAGGAACTACTCAAGCTCTTGGGACTTCCACAGCTCAGGGGGAGTCTGCAGGTGCAGTTGGTGGTGATGAGGTGGTGATGGTTGATGATGAAGATGATGTGATTGATGCTTTGAAAGAATTAGATGATGATATGCTAGATGATGATGTGATGTTTGATGATGATGTGCTGCCTATTGAGGAGATTGAGAAGATTGGCGCACAAATTGTGATTGAAGAAGATGTTGAAGAAGGTGAAATAGTAGAAGAAAATGTTGAACACGAGATCCCAGATATTGAGAAAACAGATATGGGTAATGAGACAGTAATCGATGAGACTGAATGGGAAGAGCAGCCTAGGTGGAAGGAAGGCTATGCTCAGTGGTTCGTCAAAACGAAGAAACCAGCGGTCCCTACAATGTTTAAGAAGAGTTACAATATTAAAGGCTATGCTGAAGCGAAGAAAGGGATTATTTGCTGGATCTATGATGAGCAGTTGAAGCTCTTTGTGATTAAACGATATGATGGGATCCAATACTTTAAGAGAACGTTGAGATCTCTCAATACATTGCCTGAATGTGAGGTGAAGGATTTGGCTAGATTGGGGCTGATTAATAGAAGCGACGACAACATGGCGAGAGTTATTGGGAAGATCGTGTGGAAAGAAAGTATTAAAGAAAAGAAGTTTGAGTTATTAAAGCCACAGAAGGGAAAGCTAGTGGAAGATAAAGAAAGGGGAATGAGAGCAGATGGCAAGCCATGGATGGTAATGATGTACAAACCGATCCGATGCATTAAGGAGGTTCCAATGAAGACTATGCCTCAAGATGTGTTGAAGAATCTTAAATGGTGGTATGTTGATTGTGAGACAGCAGAGGCGGTGATGGAAGACGAGGATGAACAAGAGCTCCTAAGAGTTTACGATCCGATGCATTTGGTAAACTTATCGCAAGCTGATCTGAAGGTGCTTAATGAGAAGAAAATCTTTTATATTCCTGCTTGGAAGGACGAAGCGAGGAAGTATCAAAGAGTTGTGTCAGTTTGTGTTAGAGAAGGAGTGCATGCGTGAAGATACAAGATTGAAGATTACAAGACAAGCGCTTAAAGATCAAGATATGAAGCTACTGCCAAGGGGGGGTCTGTTGGTGCATAATGTCAGTAGTTCATAGTCTAGTGTCTGTAATGTTTAATTATGTTTTGTATGTTTAAGCGAAGTTACTGACAAGTTCACTTAACAGGCGAACTTGTTATTCAAGCGAAGTTATGGACAACTTCGCCTGAACATGCCAGGCGAAGTTGTCGTGTATAAATAGTCCTAGGTTACGGCTTGGTTTGTAATCGTTGTTTAAGTTCGTGTCAGTTGTTCAAGTTCATTGTAACGTGAGGACGAGAGTCTGTAACAGTGATATTACAACACGTGTTTGAGTTATAATATATAACGTGTGTTCGTTTCGTGTGTTCGTGTGATTCGTGTTCTACGCTCGTAACGATCTACGCAGGGATTCCGCACCTGAGTTGATCGAGATATCTCGTGCGATCCGTCCAGGGAACCTACACACATTCCCACACTTAACCGTTTCTTGCCCCCAAGCAACACCTCAAACAACAATTTTTTTTTTGTTTTTAACTTATAACTACCAAACATACCAAAAATTCTTGTTTAGTCAACATCCCAAGTCATACCCTATTCCCTCTTTACTTTAGGTTTGCACTAATATACTTGATATTTTATTTAAACCATAGAATTCTAACCAAACTGAACATGCATTCGGTTTTTACCCATACATAACACACCTTTCACACATTAACCCTCTTCTCAATGATCGTTCACACATTTTCAAATTTAACCAATTCTCCTAGCATACGCTTGTAAATCATCAAAACTCCACCTGTACAAATGCTTTGACACAAATGCAAATCAAGTGGGCTTAAAACGGGTTATAACGGGACTAGGTGTAAGGGTATGGAAAGGGAATTTTGAAAGTAGCTCAAGCGATCCGATCCGACTTATTACAAACAAACTAAGTAAACAATGAAATAAACAACTATATAAATAACTAACTTCTCTTTTTTTTCTTTTCTTCTTTTTTTCACTCACTACATAATACTTTGAACTTTTTTTTTAACGAAGCATATAAAACACAATGCTTAATACATCCTATTGATGAATACTAAAACAATTACAAATACAAAGAAACCTACTAAGCCGGATCGTCTCACAATTTTAACATCGGGGTTGATTGAATAAACAAAATAAGTCCAAAATTGTTTTTTAAGGGAACCAAACCCCCGCCCCTCTCATTATCCACCCTCATATGTATCGTATGAGGCCCAACCCCCAAAACCGACACCCTCACTCATCTAGACGAGGCTTTAACGTAATTGCCTCTATCACTTTTGCACTCATGCCAAGCTAAGGTCTCGAAATGCATGGATTGCACAAGTTCTATCGGAGGATATCAAACTTCTCACCAATCTTTAATTTCTCTTTGCCCAAGTGTAAATGAACATGTTATGCAGGTTATTATACCGAAAGCATGCGAACCTTGACTAGAATAATACATAACCTCCTTTTTTAAAACAACTAGGCAAACATGTCTTTTAGGGAATTATGACCATGAAATGGGACCAAAACGTTACCCCGCCATCTTACCACTTTCCGATCTTCTTTTAATTTTTTTTAAACGTTAAATTTTTATTTTAAAAAAAAAAATTGAAAATTTTTGATAAAGAAAATCCCCCCATCCCCACACTTGGGATACATTGTCCCCAATGTATGGTTTTGAGAAAATAAAAATAAAGACACTGCTAAGTAAAACTCCACTTCCTTCCATGAATAACCCGAGTTGTTCCCAACACAGTGTCCAAGAGAAATCCATAAGAATTTCCCACACTTTGTTTTTGATAAGATGGTAGCTTAAAATACTACTTATAACAAACAAACTAGAAACTATAATGCAAAATAAAAATTAACATATACAGAATGCACACTTACCACATTTTTGAAACTTTTATGACATTCAAGGTGGGTGACTGGCCCACTCCCGTGCAACTTTCTTGTTATAAGCACACTCCTTTTCTAGAAATTGTTGCTAGCCTTCCGGCAAACCAGGGTTAGGCCCGAACATCCTCATCCTCCACCATGGATCATTTAGGTTAGGTGGATGTCTCACTTTCATCTTTCTTGGTTAGCTACCTTTTTCTGCCACCTTCTCACTCTGTTGATGCTCAACTTCTTTCTTCTCAACTGACCTGCCAATCACGAAACACTCCACTTTTGTGTGATCCTTGCTCAAGGATACACACTTGTTAACAAAATCCGCCTTCAGGCTTTCCTTGTCAACAAAAGGGTCAGTGGTATTTTCAAATAATAATAACCGTTTATCACGATTCCCACACTTTATTCCTAGTGTACCCTTAGTCCAATCAATCACTGCAAGTGAAGTGGCAAGGAAGGGTCCACCAAATATGACTATGGGTTACGTGTTAGTTACAATTTTAGCATAATCAAGTATTAAAAAGTCAAGTGGGTAGCAGAAATCCTCCACATGTACCATCACATTATATATCATGCCTCGGAGAAGTGTATGGGTTTGATTCGTTAAAACCACGGTCATGTTTACTTTGTTGTAGCAGACCAAACTCATACTGATAATATAAAATACCGGGCATGATACTAACACAAGCTCCAAGATCTAGCAGTGCCCGATCATTTTTAAATTCACCAATTTGGATTGATAAAAGGGGCACTCGTGGGTCTTGAAGTTTAATCGGGATAATATTGTTATCAACCTTTCATCCCTATTTTGGTTAATTTGTCATTTAAACATTTATCACAAGAAAAATTTTCACAAAAAGATGTTTCATTCGGTTGTAATTCAGAGTTATTTTGAAAAATTGTTTCATAATTAACCACATTTTCAGTCTCATCACTAATATCTTCCACCACCCTTTCAACAAACTGTGGTGTTGGATCCCTTTGAACACTAGAAATTTCAAAACTAGGTAAAAGACTTACCGCATTGATATGCACGTTGTTCTCCTTCTTTAAGCTGGAGCTGTTTTTCTTCAAATTCGTCACATCGGTTGCAAGTTGACCTATTTGAGTGGTCAACTATTGGGTAACTTTGTCACGAACTACATCCTTTTTCATGTGCACTTCATCAAGTTTATTTATCTGTTGCATGTCTTGTTGCATCATCTTTAACATAACCATGACTTCATTCCCACTTTATGAACTTTGACCCGCGAACCCACTTTGACCACCACCCCTTTGACCTTGAAACCCTTGATTATTCCCGCCATGAAAATTACATTGGTTTTGATATTGTTGGCGAGGAACATAATTTCCTTGATTCCCTTGGAAATTCGGGTTGGATTGAGTAGCCAGATTTCCATAACGAAAATTCGGATGATTTCTCAACCCGGGGTGGTAAGTGTTGGAGTTCATATTGTAATTCCTACCGCCTCCACCTTGAAGTGCATTCACCTCTTTTACTTGTACTTGAACTACCGCACATACCTCTGAAGCATGACCCAACTCATTACAATTCGTACAAACATCAATTACTTGATTAGTGGTTTGTACCCCTCCTTCTTCCACGGCTTGTACTTGTGGTCTTCCAATTGCCGGCCTTGCTCTTCTTCCGGTTTGAGCCTTTCTCTTTGAAGTGACCGTCATTTGCTCCAAATATGCCCAATCATCTTGTTCATAGTTAGTACCAAATGTGCCATTTACGATTGATCTCAAATCCCATTCATCTTCCGTACTCAACCCCTCATGAAAAGCATTCAATAATTCCCAAAGAGCAATACCATTATGAGGACAATTTTTAATCATCATATTAAACCGTTCAAATGCTTCATGAAACATTTCACCTGATTGTTGTTGGAAAGTTCTCAAACTCCTTCTTGCATCTTTGGTCTTTTGGGCCGTGTAAAATTCTTCCAAGAATCGTTGTTGCATCTCGGCCCACGTATAAATGGATGCGGAAGGTAATGGGTAAAACCATCTCTTTTCCTTATCTTCCATAGAAAATTGAAACAAAACCAACTTAACCTCATCCGACGAAAACACTTGACCCCCAATCGTGTTGCAAATAGAGTCATATGTCTCCAAATGAAAGTAAGGTTCCTCCGTTGCTAGGCCCTTATACTTTGGTAAAATTTGAAGTGAATTGGTTCTCACCTCAAGTGTTCTTCCTAGTTGATTGTGAGGAATAACCACTGGAGCGGATTATTGGTGATGATCGGTCGAAAATGAGCCTCAATCCCCCTTACCATCTCTCTTGCATGCCTTCTTTGTACCCCCATTGGTACTCTTGGTTGACCCATTTGCCTATAAAAGGGTCGTGGAGGTGCAAATTGTTGAAATTGTTGTTGGGGCATTTTTTGTTGAAATTGTTCCCCCTGTGGTTGCACTTGTTGTGGAGCTTGTTGAATAATCGGTGGCGGTTGAACTTGTTGTTGAACAACTGGTGGTGGTTGTCTATTAAGTTCTTACAACGGTTCTGTTTGTTTCCCTTGTGCATAAGCAAAATTCCCTTGATTCACCCTTTGACTTCCATCACCCCCCATGAAGTAACCTTCCACTTCATACCCTTCAAACTCACTGTCAAACCCATACCCATAACCATCACCTTGTGTTCTTGAATATTGTATGAAAGGTGGTGGTTGATATTGGTAACTTGATTGTGGTTGTTGAAAGGTTGGTTGTTAGTTTTGTTGTGATGATGATGCACCAAAGTTAGGAAAAAGGTTTGAAATAGGTGGAAATGTTGATGATGTTGAATAGGTGAATTGAGAATTTATGGGTTTGGTTGTGTGAGTTGTTTTCAATTCACTTGATGAAATAGGTATGATAGTATTAATCGGTGGTGGTGGATTTGGTGGAGGTGTGGCTGGCAAGGCTTGCCCCGAATTAGAGATAGGTGAATCCATGGTATTGTTTGATACAGTTGGAGAACCGAGTAGCTTGTTCTCCCTGAGTAACACTCGGTTTCGTCTAAGAGTTCATTGAATCTCGGGATCAAAGAGTAGTGATGATGCCCTGTTAGAGCCTCTAGTATGCATACACCTATAAGTATCTGCACACTAACATAACCAGCGTAAACCCGAAAATAACAAACAAAAACTACAAAAGCTAACACACGTTGCGCACTACTCCCCGGAAACGGCTACAAAATTTGACGTTAGGTCGAAGACTCACTAAAAAATAAACCAAATACAACTAATTAGATAACAGTAAGTGGGTGTCGAACACAGACAGTTTGTGGAAAATGTGTTACTAAGTAGCTTTATAATTTAACTCTATTAAACTAAATTTCATAAAAAGTAAATTCAAAGATTAGGTTGTTTGATTTGATTAACAAAAAGAACTGAAAAACAATTTAACGAGCTTTAACTGATTCAATAAAAAGAATGCTCTCTCTGGATTTCAGGTTTCCAAGATTGATAATGTTAACTTTTACTTTTGGTATGAACTACATAGACGTAGTTTGTGAGTATGAGTTTGATTGTGTTAAAAGAGGACTAAGTACTTGGGTTGTAAAAACGCAAGGTTGTCACTCGATAATCAGTTTTATATAGCCAACCCTAATTCCCTTCCAGTAAATCCCGATTGCCTATGGCACCAAGAACTGATAGTCAAGAACATGAATTACACTATACTGACAATTACTAATCAAACACACAATCACCATAGCAATATAATCAAAAGATCAAACTACTATCCCCACAAATAACATAAACAATTAACAATCATTCAATCGAAAACCTTACAATTCGGGAGAGAACACAAAAGAATTTAGCCGAGCATGATTCGGTTCATCATCCATTCGATTATAGTAATCATATGAATCAAAAGAAAGTATCCAATGGTTACACAACTCACAATTGATGTTATTGAACCCCCAAGATTGCCCCTAATCGTTCTCCAATGATAGATATGTGAAAAGACAATGAAAAACGGATTAAAAACAAAGAAAAACAGAAGTTACAGCTTCCGGAACGTGGCCTACGGTGGCCACCGTGGGCCATGGTGGCTGCCATGGTGCTCCAAAATGCCACGGTGCGATGAAAACTGTCATTTGTGCCATTTTGACTGTGGCTCACGGTCAACACCGTGGGCCACGGTGGAGCTCTTTCTCATTTTCTTGTTTTCTTCATATCTTTCTCATTTCAACTCCGCTTTCTTTGCCGTTTTCGCTCACGTTCTCATGATTTCATCCTTTATCTCCTCATACCTGAAATTGTATGAGTAACCATAGTCAACTAATTCCATAAAATTAATTGGTTAAGAATTTGCATTTATATCTTTTAGCTTGCTTAACGGCTTCCCTACGGTTCACCCGTCAGGAGGTTCAAGTGCTTCATTTTCTGGTGCGAGTAATTCTACTACAGCACAACCATTATAGGTCAACATGAAAGAAGCAGAACAACATTTTTCCGTCTTAAGTGCTTTCATGAGTTCATATGAACAACTGGTGGGTGGAAAAATTACCACTGGAGAATTAACTAATGAGCACTATGATCATATTGACCCAGATGATTTGGAACTTATGGATATTAAGTGGACATGGCGAAGATTGTGAGGGAAGCTAAGAGATTCCTTCATAAGACTGGATAAGATCTGCCTATTCTAAACAAAATAGTCGGTTTTGATAAGTTAAAGGTTCGTTGATATAATTGCCAAGACTTTGGTCATTTTGCTAAAGAATGTGATAAACCTAAGAAGGAGTACTCAGGACCCTGAAATCAAGATAGAAGTGCTGGAAAAAAGTATTCTGTTTCCAAGGAGAAGATTTCCAGGGGTGAGTTAGTGAATCCAGGTGGATCACAAGCTTTGCTAACTGCTGAGGGTATTTGATTGGAACCAAAGACTTTTGGGAAGTTCTTTTAATGGTAACCAGGTGAATCTTGCAATGTTTGAGAAAGCGGAATTGTTTCAAGATGCGAGTGAAGATGGATTGACTGCTGATAGTGACAAGTCAGAAACTGAGTCTGATTCTGATGTTTCTAGTCACGAGCCTCAAAAGACTTTTGCTTTCATGGCTAATATTGTAGAGGTTAGTCTTAATTTTACTCCTGTTTAACATGATAATGTAAAAGGTGAAACTGTTAATGTATCTGAAAGTTCGTCTTGTTCTCAATGTGATGAATTTAAGTGTAAGGTTGACTTAATTTGTACTCACAATTCGACGTTGATGAAAGTTCTAGCTATAGTTCGTGATAAGTATAGGTAAGCCTCTGATCTTGAGGAAAGATCTAAAGTAAAAAATAGAGGGGTTGTCAAATAGTAATCATGATCTGAAAGCTAAACTTTCAGGAAAGTTAATCATTATTGATCAACAGTTCCAAGAAATTTTAAAATCAAGAGCTAAAAAATCTGAACTAGCGAATGAGATTCTTGAATTGAAAAACATGCTTGGTTAGTTTAGAAATTCCTATTTTCTATTAAATGAAATTATTGAAATATCTGGTAAACAAAAGGGATCTAAAACTGGCCTAGGGTTTGTTAAGGTTCCTCCATCATTCCATAATGATTATTCAAACAACTTATTTTCGGGGTAAGAGAAAGAATGGTTATTGATAATCATGTAAATGCTAATCCTACCAAAAAGGTTGAATCAGTAACAAGTGTGAAGAAACCAAAACAATATAAACAAGAAAAACCAATTTTTCAACCTCAACTCAAGAAACTCATGTTAAAAGTAACAAGGTTTTTGTTTAAACTGTTGATGGTGTAGTGATTGAGGATGTGTTTGAACCAGAGGAAGTTCACAAAGATTAGAATATTCCACATTATAATCACATACTTTGTAAACCTCATGAATTTTAGAAAGCCATGTATGGTTCATATGCTTCTAAATTAATCAACCAGAAATAAAAAAAAAACCGTGTATTTCTGATGAGGATTTAATGAAATTAATTAATCCTTCTATTGAAAATGTGAAAACTGGAAAGGTTTTTCAATTTATGGGCACTAACAAGGTGTTTAATGAAAAATACATTCTGTTACAGTTGATTAAACCTGAACTAATCGAGAGTGTCTTTCAAAATGAAATATCGAGTTTAAATGATATTGAAAAAGACTTTGCAAAATCCAAATCATTAAACAAACTAAGTTATATTTGTTAAACCTGTTAAGTTTGTCAGTTCAACTGGAACTGATACTTTACAACGTTTTTCAAACTGTTCAAATTTGGAATTTTATATGAAAAAGCGTGCTGTCAACTTGATGATTTGGGTGATGTTAAAGTATTGGTTGATTTTTTTTAACCTGATGTTTCACATGACAGTGTTAAACCACACAACTCCTTTGGGACATGGGTACTTGTTTCTCATGTGGTAAACATGGTCATGTAGCACGAAAATGTGGAACTAGGGTAAATAAGACTGCAAAGCCTGTAACCAAGGAACAAAGACCAGAGGTTCCTTTGGTTAAGGAAATCATGAAAAAACAACCATTGCATGCTCACCTTCATGACACTCACATCATGTTTCATGACGTGAACCCATATAAGGTGGTTCATGTTAGAGCAAACAAGTTTAATTTAAAGAACAAGTTGTTTAAACCCACTCAACCAATTTGTAAAAATTAAGATACAAATGCGATTAAGGACACGTATCTTCTACGAAATTCAAAGAAACTGATGACATATACATAAGTGCATCAATCACATTTCAATAAAAAAATTATTGAGTCTCAAAATGAAACGAAAGAGGTGCCCAAGACTGAGGCCAGGGCAGCCATTTTGGTCTAATCATTTTCCTTGATTGTGCAGACTTCATCCAAGACTATTTCTGAAGACAAATGGATCATGGATAGTGAATGTTCTCGACATAATACTTGCAATCACAATCTTCTTTTAAATGTCAAAGATATTCAAGGAGGTAATGGTGGTTTTGCTAGGAATCAGGGTGATATGATTACCAAAGAGGGTGATGTTTCAAATGGTAGTATTACCTTTGAGAAAGTTAATTATTGTGATAAGGTGGATCACAATTTACTGAGTGTATTTCAGATTTGTGATAAGAAGTACACCACCTTATTCACTGACAATGAGTGTATAATCTTTAAACTAGGTTACGTCATGCCTTAAGACATGGTTGTCATAAGATCTCCCCTATCTAATGATATTTATGTGCTCAACATGAGTACTAATGTATCATCTACTACTTCTGTTGAAACTTGTTTTGTCTTGAAAGCAACTGAGAGAGACTCTATCTTGTGGCATAGACGTATGGGTTATATCCATGTTTGAAAGATTAATCACTTGATGGCAAATGATTTGGTGGACGGTGTTTCACTAAAACATTTCATGTTGACTGATCACGATGTTGCGTGCAAGAGAAGTAGTTGCACCTGATGAAGTTAACTAAATCCATTGATACTCCTTTGGAACGTCTTCATATAGATTTATTTGGTCTACTGAATCGTTCTTGTATTTCTCAGGATTGGTATTGTTTAGTTTTTACTGACAACTATTCAAGGTATTCAAGGGTGTTATTTATGAGTTCTATATATCAGACACTAGTTCTCGTGCAGAAGTTATTGACTAAGATCGAATCACTTTACAAACTTAAAGTGAGACAAATTTGAAGTGATAATGGTATGGAGTTCAAGAACAATGTGTTGAGCTTTTTCTATATTCGAAAGGGCATTCATAGAGAATACAATGCTCCATATGTACCACTACATAATAGTGTTGCTGAAAGAAAGAACCGGACACTAATTGAAGCTGAAAGAACGATGTTGGAGGATTCAAAGCTTCCAGTTCAATTATGGAACAAAGCTGTGAACACCGTTTGCTATATGCTTAATCGTGTTCTATAGGTTAAAAATCTCAAGAAAATGAGTTATAAGCTACTCAATAACCTAAAGCCTAGTTAAAATTTTTCGAATCTTTTGGGTGTTCTTGTACGATGCTGACACGAGGGGCGGATAAATTTGATGAAAAAGCGATTAAAGGGTATTTTCTTGGGTATGCGTTGACTAGGGCAAATATGAAACACATGGGAATAGCGTATGATATGGGACCTTAACCGAGATGGGCCTTGATGGAATGAAGTTAATGTTTTAAAAAAGAATGAATGTGTTGCTTAAGGGCAAGCAACAGATAAGTGTGGTAATGTGATGGTGGTCTGTTGGACAACCCTTAAGTACCAAAAGAACATTAATAGTCATACAGTTTATTAGTTTATATTGTGGAATTGGATGACTACAGTGAAATGTTCTTTCTGGTAAAAAAGGCGTAATAGAAGTGGAAGTGATGCATTAGAATGAAGCTAGCCGAAAAGGGGAGGTCGGGTAACGGAAGATGCATGCTTACAAAGAGATAAAGGAGAAAAACAAGACACCCAACGTAGCTTATGGTAGCCACCATAAGCTACGGTGGCATCTGAAGAATAATCTACCAATGTAAGGCAGATAATATCCACCGTTGGGAATTAATAGGCCACCGTAAGCTACGGTGGGCCTGACGCAGAAATTGTAACTCCCTTTTAAATTCATTTTTAGACGACTTTTAGGTTATCTTTTCACTATTTTTTGATTGGAGATGACTTGAGGGAGATTTTGAGGTTCCAAAACATTATCTTGGGTTGTGTAATCATTGGATATCGGTTTTTGATTAATATGAACACTATAATTGAAGGGATGACAAACCAAATTATGCTTGGCTAAGTTTTCTTGTGTTTTCCCTAGGATTGTAAGGTTTCATTTAATCTTTATGATTTCATTACTATGGTGTTAAAGTGTGTTGAGTCAAACAATTGACCTAAGGGGGAGATTGTTGAGTCAAATATTTGACCAAGATGAAGTACATGGAAGATTGGAATCTTCTCAACCTCCTCAGAATTCGCTAAGTATGGATCCGGGCACACCTTAGACATCCGAGCAAGCTTTTACTTAGCCTGGTACGATATTTTGTCTATCGGGCAAGGTTATCTTCTAAGTAGTCTTCTTAAGTGGATATCCGAGCAGGGTTTGCAAATTAGTGCATTGCCGGGCAAGGTTCACTAGTTTATGTAAATCCGGGCAAGGTTCACTTTGTCAAGCAAGTCTGTTCTTCAAAGCCAAGTAAAGTTCACTTCCGAGTAAGCTTTTGGCTAACCAAGCTCAAGAAGCCAAGCGATTGGAAGACCGGGCAAGGTATTCATTAATAATAGAGGTCCGAACAAGCTTGACGATTGAAATGGAATATCACTAAGTAACATCGGGAAAGGTTCAACTCAAGCAAGGAACAATACTCCCGAGTACACTTTGCTAATAAGTTATTTTATAGCAAGGAGTTGAAATGGACCATTGAAGAACAAGGTTGCTCGTAAGGGTTTGTCGGGCAAAGTCTGGCTAAGTCAAGAAGATTGAAGTCTACCCGGTGAGTATTTTACTTGGTAAAATACTCTTCAAGTAAAGTCTACCCGGAAACTGATCCCGGGCACACTTCTATGTTTACCAAGTTGTGAAGGATGGCAGAGTACACAGCGTACTCGGAATGTGAAGTTTGATGCAAAGCCTACCCGGAAGACTTGTTTTACACTTAGACTATTTTCTGATTATGTAATTTGAATATGTATGTACGTTTGGGGTTTCTAGAAGGAATGACAGCTGTCGTAGGGTGGCAGGCCTATAAATAGAATGTTTTAGGGCACGCCGCCAGGGGACAAGACGGACAAGGCAGACAGACACATTTATTAAGAATAGAATATTGTGTGTGTGACGGCTGTCTTAGAACGGATAAACATTCAAGAAACCCTTACGAGGTTAGGAAGGAGTTGTTCAGTTGGTGTAATCGGTGATTGACATATCACGTGTTATTAGTTGCAATACAACGTGTCTTTTGAGTATTGAAACGTGTGTTTGCTTGTGTTTAACGTGTATCGTCTTCTACGCTCGTATCGTCTTACGTAGGGATTCCGCACCTACGTAGAACGAGATATTTCCGTGTAGATCTAGCTGGGAACCTACAATACAAGATTTGATTCTATCGAAAATCCGACTTTGCTGACATTCAAAGATGGTTTGGTTATCGAGACAAGAAAGCCCGAAAGATCATTGAGGCTTATCGTTATGTGGATAAAGAGCAGAAGATTGAAGCCGTCGCTCGTTCTCAAGCTAATTAGATGACGTCCTTTAAGACCGTATCTAAAGTGCGAGATGACATTATTTCATGGCTTTATGATTCTGATTTAAAAGTCTGTATTGTCAAATGGGAGAACGGTATCCAATATTATGAAAAGATCACTGATGTTCTCTCATTACCGCGTTGGGATGTTCAGACCCTCGTGTGTCGGTCGTTCAGAAACCGTGGGGGAGATCGAATCGCAGATTGGTTTCATCAACATCTGTTGTTCGAGGTCAACCATGGGTTTAAATTCTTCAAGCTACAGGTTTCAACTCGCAAGCGTATCGATGAGATGGATCCAAGGATGGGTTGGAGGAAGTTGGTTCTTACAGTAAATCCGCCAAAGACTATGAAGCGTGTGCTGGTGAAGACACTGAATTAACATATGTATTTATCGTTCAACTGCTGGTACTACGACAACCGAACTGGTGAGGCCGTTATTGTTCTGGTTAAAGGATTAAAGACCGAGGTGATAAAGATCATCGATCTGATGTGGCTCGTATACTTAACAGAGACCGAAAACGATTTGCTCTTCAAGAATAAGATTTTATTTGAGTGCCATGAAGACTATGACCGAGCAATGCAATTTCAACGTGTTGTTCGTGTGTGTCATGAACATGGTATTCACAGCTGCAGAGATTGGCAGAGCAAGCGCTTCAAGTAAATTAAAGACAAAGAGCTCAAGACGAGGGGGTGTCAGTTAGTACACGGTTTTGAGTCTCGAGTCTTTGTAATTATCGTTAATGTATTTATCGTTTATTTAATGTAAAAGATATTAAGATATTAACCTAGTTCGTTAAGGTAACTGTCTAGTTCATTAAGGATGTTTAACGAACTAGACTATAAGTTAAGTTCCCTCCTGATTCGTTAAGGATGTTTAACGAATCAGGGGTGTTTCGTTATGCGTGTTTATTTAATGTAATGTAACGAAGTGGGTGGCTAGTTCGTCACGGAATGAGTAATGAACTAGACCCATCTTCCTATTTATAGAGGTTCAGCCTCTGCATAATTTAAGTTTTGAGATTAATATATCGAACCTCTGTCCAGATCCTCTCTCAAGCTTCACCTTAATATTATATATACACATATATAAAATTAATACTATAACATATAATAAATAGCAAATATGAACTAGATCCGTTTATAGTTTATTAAACCTTAGATCTGAGATCTTAGGTGTTTTACATATTTTAGGCTGCAGGAGCCCCGGGTAGTTGATTATTGCATGAATTAGTTTCGAGTAGTCGTTATTTGCTAGTTCGGTTAATACTTAGTGCGTTGATTGATTTTGGTAGACGCATGCCAATAGGGTTTGCGTTTCTTGAATCATTTAGATTAGTAGGATCAAACTCTTTGAGGTGGACCAAGACCTTAGGGGTTAGATTATCTCTCTGCTTTAGTTGATTTAGTTACCCGTTGCGAGACCACGTGTGGTTTTCTAGCTGTCGACTTGGTTAGTTTGTAAGTTAAGTTATTTTATCCTTATTATTGATTTACCCCTCTCTTCCTAGGTTTGTAATTAGCTCAAGCCTTAGTGAGGATTGTGATTTTGATACGGACCAAATAATAAATCATTAGGTTTACGTAAATAAACAACCGTGAATTAAAAGGTAAATAGATGTTGTTAGGGTTTTCTGGTAAAACTAACAGTGGGACCCAGTTACCTTAATTCCATCTATCTTAGTTCATCTTTAGAAGCCAATTTCAAACACTTGTTAGCACCTGAGCCATCCTATACCCGTTAATTCGTCGTACCTAGGTGATTCGTTTTCTTATTATCGTTAAATCACGTTAAGTTTCTAGTTAGTTTCGTTAAGTAAGTTAAGTTAATTAGTTAAATTAGTTTAAAATAATAAAAATAATAAAATCATTTAAAGTATTATTCTTAGGTAAGTCTTAGTTAGGGTTTAGTAATAAAATCGTTTTCATGTCTCTTTTTGTTCGATACTCGGATTTCCTTAGTCTTTACAACTTACGATCAGTACACTTTTAGGTTGTGTAAAGTTTTCTTAAGTTAATCTGGTTTAATTTAAAGCTTAGTTACGAGTCATAATATTCATGGATACATTATCGCACATTAAGTTTTTGGCGATATTTCCCGGGACACAGTGGGAGCCAATGAAAGAACGACTCGAGATGGGGACTTGCCTATTGTATTTTGTGTTTATATTTATATTCGATTAGTTAGTTTAATTAGTTTAGTTTAGTGTAGTTTAAGTTTAGTTTTATTTTTATTATCATTATTTTTATTCTTGATTATTTTATCTATTTTTATATGGTGCTCGTGGTCCTTTTCTTTCGAATGTTCTTTACAGTGAAGATGTTTAGACTACATGTTGGAGAACCATGGTGCAAATTCTGTAGCAGAAACCACTGGGTACATGATGCTTATGAGAGAAGGAAGATAGAAATTGAGGCACAAAAATCTCATTGGGATTCACTTTGTTTAGAACCTCCATACCGTTTTGCATATGTTCAAATGTTGTTACCCGGTGTATCAATCAAATAACAATAACAGATCTCATATCTGTATATATATATGATTAATATCTTAATAATAGATCTAGCTCATAATTACTTTTGATTAAGTGTTATATATGTATATGTATTATCAGTATGTGTATATCAATAGTTCGTATAATATTAGGATGAAGATCGAGAGAGGATCTTGACAGGGTTTCGTTAATTAACTCTCAAAACTTAAATTAAACGTGAACAGTGTTCACTATATATAGAAGATAGGTCTGGTTAGCTAACATCCCCTAGCGAACCACACGCTACTTCGTTACATACTAAGACGAAACACCCCCTGATTCATTAACACCCCCTAACGAATCAGGAGGGAATAAGCTTAACTCTTAGTTCGCTAATATCCCCTAGCGAACTAGACCTTAATCATAACGAACTAGACTTTAACTTAATTTTTTATTACATTAAATATAAAACAAATATGTTAACGATAATTACAAAGACTCAAGACGTAAATCCGTGCACTAACAGACACCCCCCTCGTCTTGAGCTCTTTGTCATTAAATTACTTGAAGCGCTTGGACTGCCAGTCTCTGCAACTATGAATTCCATTTTAATGACAAACGTGCACAACGCCTTGGAATTGCATAGCCAGGTCATAGTCTTCATTGCGCTCGATCAGAATCTGTTTCCTGTGTAGCACGTCATTGTCGGTCTCTGATAAATTACCTACCACATCGTGTCGATTATCTTGATAAGTTTAGTCTTCAGACCTTAACCAAGTACAATGACGGCCTCGCCAGTACGATTGTCATAGAACCAGCGGTTGAATGAGAGATGCATCTGTTGGGGCATCGTCTTCACAGGAACCCGCTTCATCTTCTTTGGCGGCTTTACCTTAAGAACAAGTTTCCTCCAGCCAGTCCTTGGATCAATCTCATCAATGCGTTTGCGTCTCGGGACCTGGGGCTTGAAGAACTTTAAGCCATGATTGACCTCGAACAGTAAGTGTTGATGAAACCACTCAGCTGTCCGGTAACCACAACGATTGATAAAAGGACGTCTAATATCACCATGTACCTTGGAAACAGTCTTGAAGGAGGTCATTTGGTTTTCTTTAACCCATGAAGCAGCAGTGTCTTTCCGTTCTTGATCAACATATCGATACACACTGATAATTTTACCCACATTCTGGCGTTTGAACCATCTTGCAATATCATTATCAGTTATAACTTCAAGTGAATGAACTGTCCGCTTACACTTCAATACTTTTTCCAATTCGTCTTCTGCCACTTTAACCATCTGTTCATCAAATATCGGAGTACCTTGATCAACATTAGTGTGTTGAAACAAGTTTGGATACTTCAATACTTTTTCTAATCCTTTTTGCAAGTCAACTGCAAAATTAATTCTTCTTGTTCTTTCATTTTCACCCCTTGAGACTCAACAATCGCCCGCAGCGCTTTAGTCTCCTTCTGACAAAATGAGATATAACTCATCATCCGCCTTTGATTCTCCATAAGACATTCTTGATTCTAACGGTCTGCTGCCATTTGGTTTTCATAAAGATGTAGAAGATTCAGCAGCATCTCAGTCTGATGGTTTGGTGGCAAGTTGTATAGTGAGGGATGAACAGGTTGAATCGTTCCCTGAGGCCGAGTGATTCTTATAAACGAGACATCACTTGGAGGAGGTGGAGTAGGACGAGGAGGAGGAGGCCTCATCGATGGTGTTGAAGGGACAGTAGATAACGCCATTTGAGGGATTAAGCCAAGCCTTTCATGTGACACCATCGTCGTAGTCAATGTAAGCATCGGAGTGCTAGTAGTAGGCGGCACTACCGAGCGTTGAGGCATTGATTGACGAGGTGGTGGTACACCAATAATTACCCCTGCCCCAGTGGAAACACGTCTTTTCTTCGATGGCTTTCCAGTTGCCACCGCCTTCCCTTTCCTCTTTTGTTCTTGTTGAGCTGCAATGGTGGCAGCTAAAGCAGCATTTACTTCCTCTTATTGCTCTTGAAAGGTAGCATCACCAGCTCCACCATCACCATCATTTCCATCATCATTGTTCCCACCTTCTCCCCCTTAACGCTCAGAATCCGAGTCGTCGTGGATCCAGCGTTCATTAGGAGGACATACATAATTAGGATTAATTATATGACCAATCATTCATTTATCCCGAGGCTTCTCTTTATGATACACTTTCATTCGACGTACCGTGTCTGCCTTCATGTGTTCCAAAGGAAGCACATCATCCCTTAAAGCTTGATTAATTACCAAGTTTGGAATCAAATCTTGAATTATCAATTGTAGAAATCGGGGATACATTAGAAACCTCTTTGACTGAGTTAGCTATTGAACTTGTTCTTTCAAATGATCAAACACTAGCTCAGAATAGTTAAATGGCTTGTTGAGTATAAGAGCAACAAAAGCCGATTGTATACTGCTTCTACATTCATCAAATCCTCCACGACGACCACTCATACAATGAATTAGAACATGAAGAAGATACTTGTATGGTGGGCATAAACCATTCTTGTTCAACATAGATTTATCAATATCACCACCATAATTAGAGGAGTAAACAAACCCTTGATCAACTGCTTGTCAAACTCACTCGGGTTGTCGTTATCACCAAATTGAAGCACGCGGCGAATCACTTCCACATCAATTGTAATAGCAGTTTGATTAATCGTGGCTTTAATATGTTTTTCCGCCTCCACAACCTCAGCAGTATCCCAAAACTGTCTAATAATACTCAAAGACACTCTGGGTCGAGCAGTGATTGCATAACGTATCACTGAACGTCTTAAAAATGCTAACATGTCTCCAAATACGTCAACGTCTGCAATATCTTGATCAATATATGCACAGATGTTGTGTTTCTGTCATATGGTAACAAGATAACAACCTCTTGAGGTGGTTTCTCCTGTGGTGGTTGTTCTTGTTGCCTTTGACCAGCAACTGGTGGATCTTGATTTATTTGATCAGCCATTTTAACTGTATAAATATGAACGAATATAAGAAATGTGAAAATGTAATATACATTTAGGACATTTAAATATCTAATGATATATTTAATTTCATATGATATGTGTAATCAATTTATTTACGCGTTTGGACGGTTGAAATACTTTATTTAATTTAAATGTTAATTTTAAATTTAATTAAATAAATAAACATAAATGTCATTCGTTAAATATCACACTGATTCGTTACTATTCAGTAACAAATCAAGTGATTCGCTATCAGGTAAATAAGCTAACGAAGTGGACTTAGCGAATTACTATTCAAAATGACGAACTATGGATCTAGTTCGTTATACTTTTAACGAATTCACATCTGATTCATGAAGTAATTTATTCGCTGAGCTAGTTCGTGTATGTCTTTAACGAATTGGACACGAATTAGTTCCAATTCGCTAAAGATAACGAATGGTCAATAACATTAGACTTGATCTTTGACTCGCATAGTCAAGGTCAAAATTAATAAGATCACCGAAGGTCAACAACATAAACCCAGCTACAATTAGCGCATGATTATCGTCGAACAATCAAAATAGCAGGTGTATGTGACTCGGAATTGCAATACGAAGCTCACAGTGTTAAGATTGAGGCTTAACACCGTAACATACACAAGAACAATTAGTTCAGTAAATAGAGTCTAAGCCATCAAACATATAATCATTCAATCAACCTAGCAAACTATAATCGAACACTGATTAAAGTCTACCCAAGGTCTCGGAATCACATTCCGGTGACATTGAATCACAAATAAGTAACTTTAAAATGCTAAATCACAAATAAATCAGGGTTTATGAACACGGAAAACCCTTAAACCAAAAAAATCCATAAATAGTTTATTAAATCTCAGTCAATTTTGACGAAAATCACATCGCTGTGATCATCGATACCTTATAAACACACTGATAGCCTTGAAATGTCGAAATTTGGAAGTCGATTTTCAGAGAAAAATTTGAATAAGGTGTCTTTAGGATGAAGAAAAAGATGAACAGTGAAGGATTGTTTGTCTTTTTCTGTCTTATATAACCTAGCACGCTACCCGAGGTACTTATTGTACGAATTACACAATTCGTTTGAATTATAAATAACGAATTAGATAATTCGCTATTCCAGTTCGTTACCTTAGAGTAGCGAACAAGACATAACTCGTGTCTTGATTCGTTAAATATGTATAACGAATAAGGGATGATTCGTAACAGAGTGCGGAAGCGAATTAGGTGAGCGAACTAGAAACCAGTTCGCTAAAGAATCACCTAGTTCGTTATCCATAATTAACGAAGTAGCTTTTAACGAATTAAAAATTTTATTTAATTTTAACTTAAATAATTAAATGAATTAAATAATGAATTAATAAAATAAATTTCAATACATAACTAAAGATTTTAACTTAAATTAATTACCGAGAACCGTTTATCCCGATAACTAAATAACTTAAAAACTTTTCACTTTTACGAAACATAACTTAAAAAACGTTAAATAATATGTAAAGAACGAAAGATAAAATATTTTTGGTATTTTGTAAAAATTAAAGAATATATTTACAAAGAAATATCCGAATCATTAAAAAATAGACAATCTTTTTGTGTTTTTTCAAAGATTTATCAAAAACAAAACATATTTTGTATTTTTGTTGAGTTTGAGCAGAGAATCATATTGATCAAAATGCTCTTCCATCACAGTTTTATATTTCAGCGATATTATGACTGGCGTTAAGTCGATCATTGATATTGTTGTCCACTTAAATCTTATAACAAACCTTCGAGCATTTTGTGATATGATTAATGGTTCAATTTGCGCACAGAATATCAGAAACTATCAGCCCCTAATCTCGGTTCAAGCTTAATTTGATTTTTGCCAAATCACCCCAATTTGACTTAAACCGTTATAGTGTTGATCAAAATTTTGAGAATTTTATAACTTTGAGCAATGCATCAAATTTCCTTTACTATGAGTGAATATGCACGAGTCCATCTGTCGGCTTACATACATTGTATCCCCTGGGGTCCGTTTCTTATTGGTAATGAGACGCACGCAAGGGAGGATCAGTTGTATGACTAACTGCGGAGTTTGATCAAGTCAGTAATTTAGATTGTACAAAAGCGGTGATCAAGTTTAATGACTTTGGGTTTGCTCTAAAAGCGAGTGAAATATTCATGCTTATGAATACCCAGATGATTAAGCCGCATAAAGACTCACAGTGTCCAGAATCCTAACGCTTGTTATTTGCTTTATTATATTTTGGGTGATCAACAACTATAAGGCTTGAGTATGATCGGTTATTACATTTCTGCCATTTTCACCTAGACTTTTTCTATAGACTAACACCTCTTTCAATTTGGCTTTTCTTTAAGTTTATATCACTTACTTTACCCTAACAGCTTGTTTAAGACCTATCAATGCACCAATGATTAAGCACACAGTTTTTTAAGTTTAATTCTTTCTGGATTTGGGGTCAAATAATTAATGTACTTTCATATTCTCTTTTTGCTTCAAAAAAAAAACTCAAAATTTTGAGGAGCATAAAATAAAATGATTTAAATTGCCCCAGTTAACTTGAGTTCATAAATTAATGGCTATCCTATCCATCTACAAGTAGAGAACAGGACCAAAACATGCAAGCATGCTTCACAAACTTAGATAACTGACTTTCAGCTAAAAATAAAATAGAAAGCTTAAAGAATGCGCCAAGTACTATCCATTCGTCAGGTAAATGGCTAACCCGAAGATTTACAAGAAATTATCAGGACCAAACATATACAAGTATATGTCCTTCAAAATAGAAGCAAATGACATAATTTTCAGCGAACATAAGCAAAAAAATCTTTTTGGTTTTTCTCTTTACAAACTAAAAAAAACAATCTTTTTGTCTTTTCGTTTTTTTTTTTCTTTACAAAACAAGAAAATTCACATTCTTTTTGACTTTTTCATAATTATCTGTACAAACAGAAATCACAATCTTTTGGAATTTTCTAATTTTAAAATGTTTTTGGTTTTTTAGATATTAAAATAAAACAAGAAAGAACACAATATTTTTGATTTTTCAATGTTTTCTATTGTTTTTGGGTTTTATCTATACAAACTAAAAACACAATATTTTTGTATTTTATAAGATTCACCCCCTAAAACCTAAAGATAAAATAAAATTTAAACTAAACCAAAACTTAAATAAAAATAATTATCCTAATTTTAAGATCTCAGCAAGGGTCTTCAATCCATTTAAATCAAGCAAAAAATTAAAACGTGTTTTATCTAACGCTTTGGTAAATAGATCCGCTTTTTGAAAATCAGTGTGCACTTTCTTAAGATCAATTAATTTCTTTTCATAACAATCCCGTATAAAATGATATCGAATTTTGATATGTTTTGTTTTAGAATGTTGTACGGGATTCTTGGTGATACTAATGGAAGCAGAATTATCAATCAAAATGGGAGTAGTAAGAAAATTCAAACCGTAGTCGTGAAGATGTGTTGTATCCACAAAACCTAGGAACAGCAACTCGAGGCTGCAACATACTCAGCTTCGGCGGTTGAAGTGGAGACCGTTTTCTGCTTCTTACACTGCCAGGAAACAAGCCGGCTTCCTAAGAATTGACATCCTGCTGTAGTAGACTTGAAATTAATCTTGCATCCTCCATACTCTGAGTCTGAGTAAGCGGTAAAATCGAACGTATCATCTTTGGGATACCATAAACCGATGTCAGGATTTCCCCGTAGATATTGCAGAATACGCTTGACCGCAGCCAGGTGAGTGACTCGGGGACTTGCTTGGTACCTAGCACATAAACAAACAACTTATATTATGTCGGGTCGAGAAGAAGTTAAATACATCAAAGAAGCAATCATGGCACGATAGAGGGTCGGATCAACGGTATCCTCCAATTCATCCGGTGATAAATTGTGACCCACGGGAAGAGGAGTAGAAGGGATTTTTCCGGCAGTAATCTTGAATCGGCTCAAGACGTCGTTCACATATTTCGTCTGATGAAATAAGATTCCCTTCGCAGACTGATGAACCTACAATCCTAAAAAAAAATTCATCTCTCCCATCGAACTCATCTCGAACTTGGTTTGCATATATTTCTCGAACTCCTTACACAACATGTCGTTCGTAGACCCAAAGATTATGTCATCAACTTAAATTTGAACGAGCAGAAGATCATCACCAATATTCTTATAAAACAATGTGCAGTCGACAGTCCCTCGTTTGAAACCATTATCCGTTAGATGGTCGGCGAGCGTGCCATACCAAGCTCTCGGGGCATGATGTAGACCATATAATGCCTTTTTTTAAACAATAAACACGGTCAGGATAATCAGGATCTTCGAAACCTGGAGGCTGTAAAACAAACACTTCCTCGTGAAGTTCACCATTCAGAAAAGCACTCTTAACATCCATTTGATACACCTTGATATTCTTGTAAGCAGTATATGCCAGGAAGATTAGAATCGACTCTAATCTTGCAACTGGAGCATACACCTCAGTGTAATCAATACCCTCTTACTGATGAAAACCATGTACCACTAAACGTGCCTTGTTTCTCACAATTACCCCACGATCATCTTTCTTACACTTATATACCCACTTAGTCGGAATTGCCTTCTTGACTCTAGCAGGTTTGTCAATAAGATCCCAAACACCTAAACGTACAAATTTCTGTAATTCTTCTTGCATGGCTTCTACCCAAGATGGATCTTGCAGAGCCACAAGAGGAGTTGTAGGCTCAACTTAGGATAGAAAGCAAGTGAATTTAGCAATAGTTGCAATTTCAGATGAGTGTAAGTCAGCATAAACACATAGAGCATTATTGTCACTTGAGGAAGCAACTTGATGTCGTGTCTGAACCCCTACATCAAGATCTCCAATAATGTTTTCTTGTGGATGGTAATTATGAATCCTGAGAGTAGGATTTTCAGAAACAAGATATAAGTCTCTTCATGGGCAATGGAGCAAAGGTTGACGTCCAAGCCCGAAGAGATTATGTTTTAAAGCTTCCAAATGGTTTGGAAGTCATTTTGAAAAACATTTTGTATTCTCATAGTTTGACTAGGAATATTATCTCTGTTTCTTTGTTAAGACAATTTGGTTATGATTTAAAGTTTGTAGACAATGGGATTTATGTTTTCATGAATGATGTCTTTTATTTTAAAGCAATGCCGTCTAATGGCATTTATGGATTAGTTCATGATAACACAACTATTGATAACTCGTTGTACCAATCTAGCACCAAAAGACTCAAATTGGATTTGAGTAACACTTATCTTTGGCATTGTCGCCTTGGTCACAGAAACAAGGATCGCATTCATACACTTCAAAAGAATGATCTTTTGGAATCAAATGATGATTCATTTGACAAGTGTGAATCTTGTTTATTGAGAAAGATGACCAAGGAGCCCTTTAGTGGAACTAAGGAAAGGGCGAAAGACTTATTAGGTATCATACATTTAGATGTATGTGGTCCATTTAAGACAATGACAAGGAATGGTGAAAGATACTTCATTACCTTTACCGACGATTATAGTCAATATGGGTATGTGTTCTTGTTAAGACACAAAGATGAAGCCTTTGAAATGTTCAAAGTCTTCAAAAATGAAGTACAAAATCAACTCAATAAAACAATCAAAGTACTACATTCCTATAGAGGAGGTGAATACCTCAATGATGCGTTTCTAGATCATCTTAGGAGTTGTGGGATTGTCTCACAACTTACTCCACCTGGGAAACCGCAACACAGTGGTGTGTCCGAAAGGAGGAATCAAACTCTATTGGATATGTTTCAATCTATGATGGCTAGAAACACATTACCTCTATCATAATGGGGTTTCGCATTGATCTCCGTAGCTCGTATTCTAAATATGGCACCAACCAAGAAAGTGGATAGGACACCTTTTGAAATATGGCATGGAAGGGTTCCATCATTATCATATTTGAAGGTATGGGGTTGTGAGGCTTATGTCAAGAACAACACCCAAAACAAACTTGAAAGCCAATCCACTAAGTGTATCTTTGTAGGATATCCCAAAAGATTCTATGGTATATTATTTCTACAATCCAAACGAGCATAAAGTGTTTATTGCTCGAAAGGCTGAGTTATTGGAAAGAAGTTCCTTATGTAAGGAACTAATAGAACTGTGGAACTCGAGGAGGATCGAGAACCGTAAGCCAATACCCGTTTGTCGACACTAGCAATCAACAAGATGTTGTTGAGAATAATCAAAAGGTTGATCAAGACACACAATACGTTCGCAAATCTGGTAGAATTAGCGCCCCACCCCAAAGATATGGATTTTTCGTGGATAGATGCTATGTGGTAGATTTGGATGAACCAACCACATACCATGATGAAATGTCACAATTTGATTGAGATAAATGGCTTAAAGCCATGAATGTTGAGATACAATCCATGCATGAAAACCGAGTATGGGACTTGGTTATACCACCTCTAAATTCTAAACTGAATGGAAGTAAGTGGGTTTTCTTGAAGAAAATTGATATGCATGGAAACTTGGATACTTATAAAGCTAGACTTGTAGCAAAAGGTTTTACTCAAACTCAAGGGGTTGATTATGATGAAACTTTCTCGCCTGTGGCGATGCTAAAGTCTATAAGGATATTGTTTGCCATAGCCGCATACTATGACTATGAGATATGGCAAATGGATGTCAAAACCGCTTTTCTAAATGGACACCTTGAGGAAGATTTCTATATGGTTCAGCCTGAAGGTTTTGTCTATCCACAACATCCTAATAAAATATGCAAGTTAAAGAAATCAATCTATGGATTGAAACAAGCATCTAGAAGTTGGAATCACCGTTTTAATGATGAATTTAAGAAATTTGGATTCATCAAAACCACTGATGAGGCTTGTCTGTATAAGAAAGCTAGTGGGAGCATCATTACCTTTCTAGTATTATATGTTGATGACATACTACTGTTTGGAAATGACAACCATGGAGGGTATAAAAACTTGGCTTGGAAGTTGTTTTTCCATCAAGGATCTTGGTGAAGCCACCTATATTATGGGAATAAGGATCTATAGGGATAGATCAAGGCAGTTGATACGTTTAAATCAAAGTGCATACATTGACAAAATCTAGAAAAGGTTCAAGATGGACAACTCTAAGAAAGGTTTGGTACCTATTCAAAGAGGAACAATATTGAGTGCATCTCAATGTCAAAGCTCAAAGGATGAGCAAGACAAAATGAATGGAATCCCATATGCATCTGCTATAGGATCCATCATGTTTGCCATGATATGCACTAGACCGGATGTGGCATGCGCTTTGAGCATGACAAGTAGATACCAACAAAATCCGGGAACTAGCTATTGGATGGGGTTAAGAGAATATTGAAATACCTTAGGAGGTCTAAGGATATGTTTCTAATATATGGCTCTGGTGAGGAGGAAATCATTGTAAAAGGTTACACAGATGCGAGTTTCCAAACTGATCGAGATGATTCTCGATCACAATCAGGATATGTTTTCTTTCTAAATGGTGAGGCTATGTCTTAGAAAAGCGCAAAACAAGATGTGATAGCGTTGTCCACCACTGAATCTGAATACATCGCCGCCTCATTGGTAGCTCAAGAAGTTGCATGGATTAGAAAGTTCGAGGCCAATCTAGGGGTAGTCCTTACCATTCAGGACCTTCTAGAGATCTTTTATGATAACGAGGGTGGAAATTATGTGATAAGTAAATTATGCGGATAATTTATATACTTGAGAGATGTTATTTAATTGGTTAAATTACATAATGTATTTTAAGGGAATATAAAAAAAATGGGTTTGAGTTTTGGGGGAAAAAACTCCCTCTTTTGGCCGCCCCCCCCCCCCCCCCCCCCACCTTGGTGGATCATTTTTTCTTGAACATCTCACCAACTTTCTCTCTCCCACACAAACACTCTCTTCCTTTCGGCCGAGAAGAACAGGAAGAAAGATTTGCAAGAGTGTAAGACCCTAACAACTTAGGTGTTTGTTGGAAGCTTGTACGGGTATACTAACTTGAGGATTTCGTCCATTGGAATCTCACCATTCACAATATCATCCTCTTTAAATTTTTGGAAATCAAGAGGTATGTAATCTAACACCCTATGGTTGTATTTGATAGCATGTGTATCGTATATGGATGCTGGATTGGGTTTAAACATAAAATGGGTTTTATGTGCATTGGTAAACAAGAATTAAAACTAATTATTTCCGCTGCGTTTTTACATATACGGGGTTATATGGACTTTGATAATCTTGTAAAAACCCAACAAAAGAAACGTTATAATACAAGATAGAAAATAAAAGCACTCAGACTGAGTACACATGTGTATGGATCCAAACATAATTGAGAAGTCCCAGGCATACTATGCGTCAGTCTCTAACCATATCTCCTGATGGGCACAGATCCCGAAGATACTGTTGACTTTTGTGTGTATGTTAGTGGTACGCCCATGGGACATAGAAGATGTCCTACTGAGCTGTACAGAAAACTATAATTGTGTTTCAACAAAAATTCAGAAAATATTTTAGAGTCAATCTACTATTCACCAGCATATCGCTGACACATTTTCCAACCAATTTTACAGGGAATCTGAAAGTTTAGACTAGACAAGCAAGACATGATAGAAGATTGGAGATATATTCCTTAGACGCTATCTGATGGCTCAGATATATGATATTATTATTAATGTAAATTATATTTTTCTCGAATATGTTTTGTATTATCAAACGGGTATTTAAATCCTGGCAATTTATTAAAGAACTTTTTTTAAAACAATTCTGCTAAAAGAACGCAACTCTTACATATTTACAAAACCGGTATCGGCTGTTGGTCATACGTCTAGGACTGGAGGCCGGGTGTGATTGTTGGTATCCGAGCCATTGGTTTCAGCGAATTAGGAACTTGATTTAAAGTATCTAAGCTTTAACCACAGAATGTTTAAATGTTACGGATATGTATTAACCTGTACGGATAAGATAAGATAAGAACGTATCCCAATCTAACTACGTGTAGATGTCCAATCACTATAGTTATACCAGTAAGCCTCCCTCCGGTAAAGGAAAAGGATATATGGGGACAACATTACTCCCAATTTATGTACCGCTGATGAAGACTCATATAAAAAACAATGGAGGAGGATTCCGATTCATTTGATATTACGGTTAAATCATTCCAGATCAGAATGTGCATGGAGCAGGATCAAGTAGATAAAAAAAACAATGATGTCAAAGGAAATAGAACTGATAACTTATCCAAAAGAAAATCTTCAGGGACATAAATATTTTAAATTTCCGGCAAATCAAGATCCCTACTTTTCTCATAATTATGGAGAATATACTCCAGTGGACTCACAATATCCAGGAACAGCAGACGACATGCAAGAATATTCAACTCATTATGAAATCGATGTTACCAAGTTAGCAGAATCACTGCTCTAGAAAGAAATGAAGATGGAAAAGAACGAAAAGAGAAAATGAAATAGATAAAAACACCAAAAAGGACATTAAGATCAAGAAATTAATCGTTCGATGGAAGAAATAGACGATAAAAACCATAGTAGTTGTAAACAGTATAATTGTAATAAATATTGTGCACTCTTGTAAATATAATACGAGAAATAAAAAATATGTATTGATTTCCCCGAATACAGAACTTATCTTTTATAAATTGTTGTAGTATGTCAAGAGAAGAAAGCCCAAACTCTCATAACAGACCTGCCAAGAAAACTGTAAATGAGGAGAATGCTAACAATGAAAATAAAGAAATTTCAGTCCAGTATATGGATGGAATCCAAAATCTGATCAAAGAAGCTATGCCACCAGTTCTAGACGCACTCAAAGACATCTATACAAGTCAAAGCCAGTCAAAATCCAACAAGAGAAGTCGAAGTCAGTCTGTTCGTTCAAGAAAAAAAGAAACTTATGATAGCTCTACAGCTGATAGTAATTCAAGTGAGGAAAATCAAAAGAAATTGAAGCTTCACAAAGGATGCATCTTTAGAAATTTTAAATCTTATAATCCAAAAGAATTTTATGGAGATAAGAATTCCATAGCCGCAATGTGATAGCTGGAGGAACAAAAATCAATTATCATAATTAGCAAATGCACAGGTGAAGAAACTATCCAATATTCTTCTCAAATGTTAAAGGGGGAAGCTCTTGAATGGTGGAATACTCTTATCTAGACCAAGGGTAGAGAAGAATTATACAATCTAAGTTGGGAGACATTTAGAAATCTCATTCTACAGAAGTCCTGTCCAATCCACGAAATGGATCAGATTCAAACCTAGCTATGGAACCACAAGGTTGTTGGTACAAATCTCAAGGAATATAACACAAAGTTTCCTGAATACTGTCGACTAGTTCCATATATGGTCACCCCAGAATATAATAAAGTTACACGGTATATTTATGGACTGCCAAGAGAGATAAGAGATATGGTAAGATCCAATATGCCACAAACCACTGATTCTGCTATGGAACTAGCCGGGTACTTGATCAACAACATGATCAGAAACCAAGAAGAGAAAAAGAAGAAGAATACTGAAAGGAAAGACGAAAAAGAAATCAAGAAATCAAACGACCAAGGGAAGACGATGAAGGATTCCCATTATTCAAAACATGTTTTGTAAAACATGTGGGAAAATTCATTCAGGAGAATGCAGATACCACATGATTCCATTTGACGCATTTGTGACATGTACCTTTTGCAACAAAGTAGGTCATACTGATATAAATTGCAGAAAGAAAACAACTGTTTATTTGTACTGTGGAGAGAAATGACATTTCAGCACAAAATGTCCGAAAAAGAAGAACACGGCAACTGACGCAAAAGGCAATGGTGCTAAGAAAGGAAGCGCTAGAGTATTCATGTTAAATCCTCGAGAACCATCTAACTAAATCTACAACCAACACTAGAAGAATACAGGAAACGCCAAGCGAATGTTAGAGATTCTAAGGCATAGAATATAACTAATAGTATACCTAAGTCTTGTAAATTACTTGCAAACTTGTTTTAAGACTAGTAATTTTGTAACTGACGAATGTTCTTTAAATCCCTACATTACAAAAAGAATACTAGCACATGAGCGTGCCTTTACATAAAAGTGCTTATTTCCTTAAAAGGAAATAGCTATATCTCAAAAGTCTAAAATAATAATAATAATAATAACAATAATAATAATAATCACGCATCATGGGAACATTCAAAAGAATAAAAAAAGAAAAGAAAAGTTAAGAATACTCTTAACTATTAAAATTGATTTTAATATATAATACTATAATATTAGACTAGCCACTATGATTATAACCGGGGTAAGTGACAAGTGACTCGATCTTGGTGTAGGCATGGACTGATCAACCATGCCTAAACTAGGTTGACTTGTCCGAAGCCTACCACCGTTATAACTAGTCAAACTTAACAAATATCTTGCATAAACAAATCTCGAGGACGAGATTTCCATAAAGGCGGGGAGGATATAACACCCTCCAAAATTTCGAGACAAAAATGTCGACTTTTAAAAATCTAGGGCCAAAAAGTAATAACCGGCATAAGGTACAAATATACGTTATGTTTACATCCTGAAAACAAATAATATATTTTAGTATATATTTGAAGTATTATTAAATGAACATTTCGAAGAAACGATCATTTTTAAAGTTAACAAATATTTTTGTCAGTTAGAAATGAAATATTTATTTTCTATATTTATATATGAACGTTCATGAGTGAAAAATTGCACTTATATGAATTTGATTTGAGATTACATAAATGGTTTTATAGCCTATCAAATTGATAAACCTTAACATCTCAAAAGTAAAATTTCTGCGTATATTTATGTTGATAGGAAAGTAATAATCATAAAATAAAAAGGATTTAACTTAAAGGGAAATATACAATCCTTAATGATGAACGAACTAAATTTGATGAATCATCCTAATACTAGCCACGTTTTGTTTAGATAATTCATACTACTATTTTATATAATTGTAAGATATTATTGAAGAAAAAAAAGGTGCATGGGAGTGGACCAAAAATGTCTATGGCAGGCTACTTACCTCCAACTTGTACCATATAAATACTCATCTTGAAGTGTTCTAAAAGAAATACATACAAGACAAATCAAAGAAAAAAATAAGACGAATATAGTATAATAAGAGAGCACAAGGGAGGTACAACAAATGTTCGTCCGCCATAGTGCAACTTTGATTTAGCGAGATTCTGTGGCAGTGTTATGGAAATGGGCGTTAACATTAGTGAACCCGCATCTTAATTAGTCAAGTCGAGCTATCGGCAATAAAAGGTTTGAAATAATCAAGAGAATCAAGTTAGTTTCCAACTGATATTATAAGGTGAATACGTTCCTTTTTTTATTAGTCATACTCTTATGAGACAAATTGGTGTTTGTCTCCAAAGAGTCAAACATGTTTTAAATATAACAACCATAATAAGATTCACCAACTGAGCCGAAAGGTGAATATGTTTAATTGTTTGTCAAACTGATTTTTACTCTGAAAGGATGAACATGTTATTTATCTTACAACCGAAAAGAAAAATGTATAGTTTATCTTGAAGAATCTGAAAACGTTTATAAAATGAAACGTTATAACACAAGATAGAAAACGAAAGCACTTAGACTAAGTACACATATGTCTAGATCCAAACATAATTGACAAGTAGCAGGCATGCTATGCGTCAGTCTCAAACCAAATCTCCGGATGGGCACAGATCCGGAAGATACTGTTAACTTGTGTGTGTGTGCTAGTGGTACACCCATGGGACATAGCAGATGCCCTGCTGAGCTGTACTGAAAATTATATTTGTGTTTTAAACGAAAATTCATAAAATATTTAAGAGTTAATCAACGATTCACCAGCATATCGCTGATGTATTTTCCAACCCATTTTACATGGAATCTGAATGTTTAGACCAAACAAGCAACACATGATAGAAGATTGGAGATATATTCATTAGACGCTATCTGATGGCTCAGATATTTTAAATTTTTATTAATGTAAATTATATTTTTCTCGAATACGTTTTGTATAATCAAATGGGTATTTAAATCCTAACAATTTATTAAAGAATTTTTTTAAAAGACTTCCGCTAAAAGGACACAACTCTGATATATATATATATATATATATATATATATATATATAGAAAACCAGTACCAATTGTTGGTCATACGTCTAGGCCTTAAGGTCGGTGTGACACTTATGTTTGTTCGTTTTAATTTAAAGCTTAGTTGCGTGTCATAATATTCAATGATACAATTTCGCACATCGTCAAGAAGATTGAAAAAATCCCATCAATCAAGTCTCAATGTTCTGATAGGTCCTATGACTCAGCTGAATCAGTGTCCTTTTATAAGATAAGACAATTCAGGAAGAGAACTTTCAAACGAAAAAAAGGAAAAGTATTAACTAGTGATGAAAAGTTCTTTCGAAACATGGTTATGAACCAAGAGGGTTCTTTTGGAAGCCCAAGGATGAGTCTCCAAAACTGATTATAAAATGAGAGACAAATTGAAGAATGCACAAGCATAATTCCTTAACATGAAAATTTGTTTGAAGCTGGTTATGAGACTACTGTTGTTGTTTTTGATGATTTGTAAGCTAGCATGGCTTGTAATTCATCACTCAACTAATTCACATTATTTTCAATTGTGCAGGAACAATACGCATAAGTCAATGATGTATGGTATATGGATAAATGACTCATGATAAGGGATCACTGGTTAATTATGAAGAAACATATGAAGGCCCCGTTGCTTTTGGAAGTGATGAAAATCCTCGAAATTATGGGCAATGGTATTCTTACAAATGGAAAGGTTTCATTTGACAGTGTATTTTATATTGAAGGACAAAAGTATAATCTTTTGAGCATATCTCAAATGTGGGATGAGGGTTATAAAGTTGGTTTTGATGAATCACATTGTTTCATTTTGAAACCAGAGTTTGTGACACCACCTGAAATAATTATGATGATGGCAACAAGAAATGGCAATCTGCAGGAATTGAAGATGAAAGATGCCATTTCTAGAGGAGGAACTTGCTTTGTTTCTTAAGCTTCTGAAAATGAAACACGAAAATGACACATAAAATTATGTCATGTGAATTTGAAGAATATGAACAAACTTGTGAAAGTGAACATGTTATTGGTTTACCATCAACTGAGTTCAAACTTGAAGACAACAGTGTATCATGCCAAAAAGGAAAAAAAACATAAATCATCACAAAACAAAACTGATAAACTCCATTGATCAAGTGCTTGAAATGCCTCACATGGATCTCTTTGTTCTTTTACGTGTTCCAAGTATTGGAAAAAAGAAGTATTGTGTTAAGCCTGTAGAGTAGGCGACACTCCATTGATACGTGCCGAACACATGAACAACCAATTATCCACGTTCAAGAAGCCACGTTCTCATCAGTTCAAGTTGCATATTAGTCCATGTTCTCATCAGTTCCTGCACATGCACATTTATCTCTTCAAGTTTGTAAGCCTATATTAGGCCTTCTTGTTTTGTTTAACGTTAAGAAGAAAATTGATATAACAATGCCTCATTCTCTCTATTATTTCTTTGGAGTCTAACCCGCTCAAAGGGTCACTATCTTGGGAAACTATCCAACTCGAATCGGTGTACTAATAGAGAGAACGAGGCATTGTTTTATCAATTTTCTTCTTAGAGTTAAACTTAACAAGAAGGCCTAATATAGGCTTACAAACTTTAAGAGATAAACGTGCATGCGCAGGAACTGATGAGAACATGGACTAATATGCAACTAACACACTAAACTAACTTAAAAGGGATTGTGCAACTTGAATGCAAACATAAATATCAATAATTCTTGAACGTGGATAATTGGCTATTCATTTGTTCGGCACATATCAATACTCCCACTCTAAAAATTATCCTTGTCCTGAAGGATGAAATCATTTACGGTGGTTGCCATTCGACCCTTCCAAATGCGTTCAGTGTGGTTTCAATGATGCGCCATGGTGGTCACCATTCACGTGTTCGTTGAAAGTAAGTGCTTCATCATTGTTCAAGCGGTAGTGGACGGTCTTAACACTCTCGATTACTTTAATCTTTATAATTTGTTCAAGTTGCATGGTTTTTCTTGCTGTTGAGGTAGCCGACCATCCTCCTGCTAAGGATTTGAGTAGTGTTTCTTGTTTGTGGTGCTTGTTTGAGGTGGTTTGTAGTTCAGGCGTTGAATGCGGCAGTGCTTGTTGTCGTGGTGTAAACAATTCAAGTGAATATTTTTGTTTAGCGGGGGTAGCGAGGAGTGATTTGGTGAACAGTAATAAGAGGCTGGTTTTCTTAAACTGAGCGTCTTAGTCATCGACGAGGGCGGTGACAAAGGTATCCAATCAAGAAAGGCAGTTATGGTTTGTTTAAGAGGTTGTGGTTCATGGTAGGAAGGCATATGGTTCGAGAATGAAAGCACCATTGATAGTAAGCCGATTCGAATGGTTAAACTCCCAAGACAGTGACCCTTTGAACGAGGCATTGGTTTATCAATTTTCTTCTTAACGTTAAACATAACAAGAAGGCCTAATATAGGCTTACAAACTTGAAGAGATAAACGTGCATGTGAAGGAATTGATGAGAAGATGGACTAATATGCAACTAAGACACTAAACTAACTTAAAGGGGAACATGCAAATGGAATGCAAACGTAAATATAAATAAAACTAAACGTGGCTTCTTGAACGTGGATAATTTGGTTCTTTCATTGTTCAACTCCAATGCCTCCACGCAAAGTTCCTTCTGATGATTCCTTTCATTCCTTATGTGAGAAACTTGATCAACTCATCTCGCATAATTCCAAAACCGCTGCCAAAACCCAAGCTCATTCTGAGGCCCATTTTCAATCTCTACAAGTTGCTTTCCAACAATAAGTAGAACTCTCCAACAAACTTCTTGCCACCATCATGAAAGACAAAAAAAACAAAGAGATACCAAAAGCCCTTTCCTTCGGCTCTTTCGGTCTGTCCTTTACTTACACAAAAACCCTCATCAACCTAAAATAAACTTGCCCGTGTTTGATGGTTCAAACCGTTTGGATTGGATTTTCGAAGCCAGCAATTACTTCAAATACTATCACATCCCTGAAACCGAACTAGTCTCTTTGACACAATTCTACTTCGCTAGAGAAGCACTAAGTTGGTACAAATACTTAGACAATAACGGATTGCTCGGGACTTGGTTCGAATTCTCCCATGAATTAGAGTTGCGGATTGGTCCATCCACATACGCAAACCATCAAGAGGCCTTATACAAAGTGAAGCAAACCTCAACAGTGACCCTTTATCAAAAGGAATTTGGGAAACTATGCAACTGCATAGTCAGCTTGTCAAAAAAAGCACTCCTAAATTGCAAAATATTCGGCATTACACCCGAAATCCAATCTGAAGTCTCCATTCTTAATCTAACTTCTCTACACCAAGCCTATGGTCTCTCAAAATTGGAGGAAGAAAAACTAAGCCTAGCTAACCCACCACCATGTCAACCTAGATCTTACACCACTACTTCGACTCCATCAACAACCACACCCACTACTCTTGCCTTACTGGCCACAGCAACCCAACCTCCGGCCTTGTTACCAGCCCAACATACCACTACATAATCCCTACCACAACCCGTTTGTCCTCCAAACAGTTGCATCAACGATGTGCGGCTAGACTGTGTTTTAGATGCCCTGAAAAGTACGTACCAGGAAATCGTTGCAACCCCCATCAATTACTTCTCATAGTCGACAATTTTCCTGATGACCCACATGTAACTCCGGTTCCCCGTTTTCTCAGCCTTACACCGGCCCTCTACTTTGGGTTCTGACCATCGACTTCCATGCGGCTTACCGGGTCAATCCACGAACGCTCGATTAGAGTACATATGGACTCGTGTAGTACTCACAATCTCATCCAACCACATATGGCCACCTTGTTACAACTAGCCGTCCAACCCACAGTGCCCTTTTCAGTTCTCGTCGGAAATGGTGAGCCACTTCAATATCAAGGTTCTTGTCCTACGGTTATGCTTTGCCTTGACAAGTCATCCTTTGAAGTGCCACTCTTTCTGTTTGCATTTAAGGGTTATGAGCTCATCTTGGGTTACGAGCGGCTTTATTCCTTAGGACCAATCACTGCATATTTTTCGGTTTTGTCACCAACGTTACGTCACAACAATGGAACGGTAACCTTAAAATGGTTACCACCAATAAACCCCGTCACTCCATCTGCAGTTACTATCAACGACCTTGAGTACAAGTCGATTCTCAAGGGGTGGCATTGAGGACAAGTCATGCTATTTAATTTATGTTAATTGTTTTATTTTATTAAGTATGTAGCATGTTAGTTTTTCATGTAGTGGGATCATGGGGTTCATGCATGTCCATGATCCTAAAGATAAGGTGAGTGGTTAGTGGTGTAGTTGTTGCATTGGATATTTAAATCCGTGTAATTTGCTTTTGAGAATTAATAAGAAAATTCCCCAAAGCTAGTCTATCCTTTATGTTATTCGTTTTGGAATGTCGCCTACTCTACAGGCTTAACATTTGTTGTTGAGCAAGGGTGATCGATTTGTTCAGATGATAAAGGGAAACCAGTTTAGGTTGCATTCGATTCTTAGGCTTGGCCCAAGGATTTGTTCAGCTAGGTTGGCTGGGTTGGCTGGGATGGATTTGGGCCCGCATCATATTGTTTGGTGATCATAACTGATTTCTCAAGATTCACTTGGGTATATTTCCTAGGATCAAAAGATGAGGATGTTGAATTGATTAAAAGTTGTATGACTAGAATTGAAAATCAATTGGATGCAAAAGTCAAGGTATTGAGAAGTAACAATGGGTCCGAGTTCAAAAATGAGATTATGAATGAATTTTGTCTTTCAAAAGGAATATTTCAGCAATTCAGTGCCCCAAGAACTCCTGAACAAAATGTTGTTGCAGAAAGAAGGAATATAACACTAATATAGGCTGTAAGGACCATGTTACCAGATGCTTATCTACCTGTATCTTTTTGGGTAGAAGAAATCAACACTGCATGTTATGTTCAGAACAGATTCCTTGTCAACAAGAGTCAAAACAAAACTCCTTATGAGATTTGGTATAAAAGAAAGCCCTACCCATTTGGATGCAAATGTCCTCTATTAAACACCAAAGACTACTTGAAAAAATTCCATGCAAAGTCTTTAGACTGCTTCTTTGTTGGATATTCTTCACATTCAAAGGAATATAGAGTATATGTGAAAGATCATCTGAGTGTGATTGAATCATCTTATATGATATTTAATGAGAATCAGTTTAATATTGTTGATGGAGCAAGTTGGGTGTTTGATTTAGAGAAATTAATCATATCCTTCCAAATCTATCTTGAAGACATTGATGAATATTTCTATAGAACATGTGTTTCTAAAGCAACCACTGAAAAGAAGATTGAATGTGTACAAGATGGTGAGCCTCAAGAACAAGAACACATTCAAACATCTAGTGATCAGACCGATAATCAACAAGAGTAGACTCAACTTGAGAAATAGTCAATGTTTGAGAATTTGTTTCAAAATCTAAATCTTTCAAATGCTGGTGCATCAGCATCTAATCAGAATGTGAAAGAAGCAGAAGTGGACAATGATACACGAGAATTGAATATTGAGATAACTAGACAAAATAATTCAAATTTGGATCCAAACCAGATCTCTTCTCAAATCATTCAAACTTCTTCAGTTCAAAGAAATCATCCCAGCGAAAGTATCATTGGTGTCTTGCGTTAAATAGTAACCCGAAGTGCTTCTGAAACTACAAACATTTGTTTATGTTCATGTTTTCTATCCCAAATAGAACCAAAGAACATTGTTCAAGCACTAAAGAACAACAGTTGGGTAGAAGCTATGTAGGAGGAGTTAGCTCAGTTCAGAAATTTGAGAGTCAGTGATCAAGTTGATAAGCTTAGAGGAAAATATGCAATTGGCACCAAATGGGTTTTCAGAAACAAAAGGTATGATAAAGGGATTGAAATGAAGAACAAAGCAAGATTAGTTTCTCTTGGATTCTTACATGAGGAAGAATTTGAGGAAGTGTTTGCTCCTATAGCAAGGTTGGAGCCCATAAGAATCTTTTTAGAATATGCTGCATCAAGGAATATTAGAGTGTTTCAACTGGATGTAAAATCTTCTTTCTTGAATGGAAAATAGAAGAGGAGGTGTATATCACTCAACCTCCAGGTTTTGAGGATCCTGAGTATCCAAATAGAGTATACAAATTTAACAAGGCTCTATATGGATTACATTAAGATCCAAGAGCTTGGTATGATGAGTTTTCAATTCATCTACTTGCTGACGGATTTAAAGGGGAGCCATTGACAAAACCTTATTATACAAGAAAAGAGAAAGAGATTTACTTCTACTTCGAGTGTATGTTAAGGATATAATCTTTGGTTTTACAAATGAGAATATATGTATAGAGTTTGAAGAAGTCATGAAGTCAAAATACAACATGAGCTCTATGGGAGAGATGAACTTCTTCCTTGGATTTGAAGACTTCTTCTACTCCAATGGATACACATGAAAAGGTGGTAGCTGATGAAAAGGGGGAGCCTATAAATCTACATGAATACAAAACCAATATTGGATCACTAATGTATCTAACTGCTTCAAGACCATATATCATGTTTGATGTGCGTGTTTGTGCAAGATATTAAGCCAATCCCAAAGTTCACATATGATGGCTATCAAGAGAATCTTCAGATATTTGAAGGGAAAGCCAGACTTGGGAATTTGGTATCTAAAGAACAATTCGTTTGATCTTCTTACCAACACTGATAGTGACTATGATGGATGCAACATGAGCAAAAAGTCAACATCTGGTGGTTGTTAATTCTTAAAAGACGAGCTAGTTTCATGGCAGTGCAAAAAGCAAACAATTGTGACAATTTCAACTGCTAAAGCGAATACATTGTTGCATCTGTCTACTGTGCACAAGTCCTCTGGATTCATAATCAATAACTTGACTATAGTTTGAATTTCTTCAATACTTCCATTCTTTTTTATAATACTGTTGCTATGTTCATTGTGAAAAATCTTGTTCAACACTCAAAGACCAAACCTATAGAAATCAGACACCATTTCTTCAGATATTGCAATGAGACTAGATTCATTTTCTTATTAAAAGCTTTAGGCATGATCAACTCTAATGAATTCTGATTATCTTTAAGAAAGGTCTTGAGTGATTTGTGTGTGATTATATAATTTATTATGATCTTTGTGCTTAAATGATTATTTGTTACTTAGGTGTCTAAGATGCTTAAGTATGAAATTGTGATTATGTTTCATGATAATTGATAGTATGAGTGTATATGCTTTGAATTAAATTATTTGCATACTTGCCTGAAAAATTAATCATGATTGTTGTTTGGAAATGATTGTGCATTGTGTGCATAGGAGAAGTTGATTTGTGCATGTTTTGTCTTGAATGAAATTCATGTATGCTTAATTGTGTTTATGCATCAATGTAACTTATTGAGAATGTATTTGATTATGTGAAGAGTTTCTCTTTGTCAAAACTACTTTTATGCTAAAACTTATGTGATTAAATGATTTATCAAAATAAGTTTTTGAAAAGTATAATGTTTTTGATAAAATATCAAACTTTTGGTATGAGACATGATAAGATTACTCTGTTCAAGCTTTAAAGAAGCTTAAAAGGTTTTGAAATGGAAATTGATCCAACCTTTTGGCAAAGGATAGAAAATAGGTTATTTACATTAATCTAATGGATTTAATAGGCTAAAAAGGCTATTAGTCCAGTCATTAATAAGTATGGTTGCTTTCCCTGATGAGTAAAACCTGAGGTGATATAAACTAAATGAAACTGCTAAACTTAATGTGGAGATACATTGATCAAATATGCATGTTTCAAGATAAATCTCTCAGCATGATAGGCGGAAAGGTAACTACCCAGTAATACACAAGCCTGCTGGCATTTGGTCACTCAAAATGATTCATTTTTATATATGACTAAGAACAAAAATTAAGCAAAAAGATTATAAATCAACCAAAAGTTGATAAATATACAAACTTGAATGTTTAAACATGAACTAATAGGTGGGGCATCATTATAAATCCTAAACACCTTGAATGTAAGGCATGTAAGCCCGAACTACGTGGCATGTAAATCCAACGTTCAACCTCAAAAGTTTGAAGTTTTTGAAAAGATAAATTTGTTAACAAAAGGAAATTATTCATGTTCTGTCATTAAATGATATTTTGACCAAATATCAGGGGGTTATAGTTAATTTGGGGTGATCTGGAGAATGCCAAATAAGCTTGAGAAGAGATATGAGACATCATGTGCAATAAGTGTTATCCATTTATGTATTATGCTACCAATTGACCTTAAGCATATCACCAATGTTATGAAATTCATGCTAAGTTATTACCTACTATTAACCTGCCTAATATGTCATATTAATTCTAAGAATGAAGTATTGAATGACGATTTAATCAATACGATCCCATGCTGAGATCTTTTCATAAAATAAAATGATTTGAAATGATAATCTGAAACTTGACCTCAATATACACCATTTTTACTGAGACTTTTGCTATTCAAAAGGGTTAAATTTATTAGCAAACCTACTTCAAAATATCTTATTTATTAATGATTTGTCTATTCTGATTATGATTTATGATTACTGAGTAGCTTCGAGTATACTTTAATGATTTTATGTGGAAAATGTGTTTTTGAGTAAACTTGATGAACTTTTGAGTAAACTTGAAAAATTATTGATGTGATTATGATTTTGATTATGTCTGACTACTTTGTTTTGAAGTACAAGTGTTTTCGAGTAAACTTTGTTATATCGAGTACACTTTATGCTTAGAGAATACTTTTATTATAAGATTTGACATTTTAAGTGTTTTCAAACATGCTTCATGTTTTCAAGCATACTTGATTAATTTTGAGTAAACTTTATTCTTTGAGCATACTTGTTTGTATTTCTATGAACAAAATTGACTCTTTAAATTGATTAAGTTGATTTCGAGCAAGCTTTGGTGTAATATCTTGCTCGAGCAAACTTTGTATTTAAAAATTTGAAAATGGGGTTGTTGGTAGTATGCATGTAATAAACGACAAATGGTTTTAAACCTTACTTTGAAGCAACCAATGTACAATAGTCAAGAGGTTATCAAAAGAACTTTTCAGTCACTTTTTTCTCCGCCTATTGCATACTTGTGCCCTAAAAACCAAATCGTCATCACATATACAAATTTTGTTTAATTTGCTGTTACTTTTATCAATTCAGACTCTGTAAGCGTCTTATTATTGATTTCCCACATCTTTTAACCAGGTAGAGGGTTTCAATTTCAAGTTTATCTAACATTTTTTTTGTATGTAGGTAAACATTGTGTGGAAGAACAGGTTCAACAAAGACTTATCTTTTATTATTCATAATTATTTATCGACATTTGATACTAATTTAACTAAAAGAAATCTTTTAACCAGGTAGAGGGTTTCAATTTAAAGTTTATCTTACATCTTTTTTGTATGTAGGTAAACATTGTGTCGAAGAACAGGTTCAACAAAGACTTATCTTTTATTATTCATAATTATTTATCGACATTTGATACGAATTTAACTAATTATTGTTTTGAAAGTGTTTTGTCTATTATGAAGAAGAAAACAATCGATTGAAAATCTGCATCCAAACACAAATTATGCACTTCTCTTTGGTTGACTGATGATGACAATCAGTCTATGGAACTACTAATCAACAGGTTGAACACCTCAACTCTGAAATATGCGTCAACCTAGAGTTCTGTTTTAAATAGAGATTGTCTGATTGAATTGGAAGATAAACTAAAGAAGGCATTGCAAGAGATTCAAGCCCTAAAATCTGAGGTTGAGAAGACCTCAGATGCACCAAAACAGGGGAAGAATGCATTAAATCTACTCTCTATGTATGAAATTGATTATTCAGATCATGAAACGGTTGATGCATAGGAGAATGCTCTACATATTTTGAATGTTTACAATGATAATTCAGAAGAGTTAGTTCCAAATGGAACTAATGAGGTCTTGCATGAAGAAGAAAATGAGACGACTCATGAACAAGATGATTATACAGTGGTGAATACAGAAGATGGTGAGAAACACACATGCGAAATGGAGATTGAACATCCGAAAGTTCAAAATGACTTGTAGTTATTGTATGGTGATCTTGATAAAAGTATTCTCTTCAATACAATAACCACAAATGAAAACCAAGAAGAGTATGAAGAAGAGAACTTGATTAATGACTTTGGTAATTTATCTCCTCCAAGATTGAATGAAATTGGAACATCTAAACCTATGGATGGTGAAGAGGAAAGAAGGAAATCCAAAGGAAAGAGCATTGCAACAGAAGATGATCAAACAAGGCTCATAAATACTCCAATAAATCATGAAGGAATCTTATTTGTTGATGAATCTGCCATAAGGGTAAAAACTGTTTATAAACAAAGATTGAGAGAGATTCATAACAGACAATTCATGAATCAAATGTTGTCAGAATAAGAGATGGAAGAACAAAGAATAATAATGGAACAAATTGAGATTGAAAGGATATTAATGGATGAAGCTAACAATGAAGATGATGAGGAGATTCCACAAAAAGTGATTGTAACATTATAAATAATGAAGAGATCCCACACGAAGTGCTTTTGTAACTACTAAAGTTAATTTAAAATGAAGTAACAGAAAAAGTTGTAAAAGAAAGTCTAAACAATGTGCGTAAAAAGGTCATCAAGGCATTGGATGATAAGAATGATCAAAATACTACCAAGAATTTTGATTCGGAAAGTGAAATTGGAAAATAACTAGTTATAATTGAAGATAAATACCTATACGATGAGATCAAGGATCTAAATGAAAAAGATATTGAATGTGCTTTGGATACGAAAACAGAAAAGAAAAGGTTTGCATGAAGAAAACGACTAAGAGAACAAGATGAAAAAAAAGAGAAGATTGGAAAGGAAAATTTTATGTGCAGTTATGGTAGAAAACCTGAGGGGGTGTTTGGCCTAGCTTTTATTTTTTAGGTTATGCTTATATTTTAAAGTAGGTTATAAGTTATTTTCTATTATTTGATAAGCTCTTTTTAAGTGTTTGGATTAGCCTATATTCTACAAGTTGATTATACGTCTTAAGAAGTTGTTAAATCCATCATTCTTTAATTTGCTATAGTAATAAGTTCCTTCAATATTATTAATCCATCACCATTAGAAGGCTAATGAGTAATTTACCCCCTTAAACAAATAAGCTTCTTCAAATAAGCTAAAAAAACCATTTTCAAATAAGCCTTTTCAAATTAGCTTAGATATGCTTATAAGCCAAAGCTAAAAAAGCAAACCAAACACCAAGTTAAGCTTATTTTATAAAAAATAGCTAAAAAAGCTATAAGTTTTTCTAAAAAAGTTGGGCCAAACACCCCTAAATATCTTGTGGACAATGGAGTCCCCTTTGACACTATGAAATCCATGACAAAGAAAAAAGTCATAGTTAAATTCAAAATCATCAAAAGAAGACTCCTTAAAGATGAAAAAGCAACTGATCAACTCAGTGATGAAAAGAACAAGAGGGTGTCACAGAATAAGACTTATCAATCAAAGCACATGAGACCTGAAAAGGAAATATCTCAAGAAAAGTTAAAATCTTCATCCTCTAAACCAAATGATGAAAAGGAAAGGAAAATGTCATGATATACCCCCAAGAAAACGAAAATTATTTCTTAAAATAAAAACAACTTCTAAGGTGCCTGAACCTACAACAGGAGCAAAAGTTGTAGAAGAAAGTCATTCGGTCAATAATGAGAACTTACCAAACGGATTATTTTATGATTCTAGGACAGAGGATCTGAAAGTTCTGATGAAAAGTGAAGAAATAAGGTCAATCATCTTCAAAGATACTTCAGTGACTTTAATCAAGAACAATTGAATGAAATGACAGTGTTGCACATGTCTGATATCAAAAAAGACACAAGTATTCTAGTGCACAAAAAAGTGAATTATTATGTTATTTGAGAGAACAAGCGAGGATAGTATTTCCCTTGTTGAATGAACGGAGAAAGATGAATGATTCAGAGACTGAGAAGAAAAGGAAGGAAAAGGTGTCAATGGAAACTAGATTATTCTCTTACATCAAAGTTGAAATACATCAAACAATCCCTGTTCAACTATGAAAGAATATAACAGTATGAGAAAGCTACTTACTGTACCAACCTCACAAGTTCAAAGAAATAAAAGAATTGCAAACATTCTTTGTGATGACAAGAATGGAATGTTCTTGCTGAGAAACTCAAAAGAGATGATACTTCATATAATCTCACATGATAGTGAATTAAATTTTCTTTACTTGGATGATCTTATCAACATAAAGAGATGGAACCTACCTTGTGACCATCCCTTTTACATTGAAATTTATTCTCAACAAAAACATCTGAAGTAGTGAATCCCCGAATCAACCAACTAAGAAGTGTTTTGGTCAAAAATCAACTAAGGATAATGTAATCAAATTCGTTTGGTGAGGACTAGTGCTAATATGACAATGGTGAATGTATAAACAAAATAAGGATGAACGCCATGATTTGTTGCAAGGAAAAAACCTAGATCTTGAGTAGACCGTCGGCAAAAAACTCGGGTGACGACAAATCGTCTATCACCATTTTATTAATGTAAAAATCGGGTTACAAATTGGGAGTTTATGATCAGCGAATACAAAGAAACTAAGTGTGTGTGTGTACTGTTTACAGGGAATTCTCAGCTAGTGTTTACGAATATGAGCTGGTAAGTGATGAAAACCTAGTTGATCATAACTCGTTATAAATAAAAATAACAACCAACTATATTCCCTACATTCACGCCACTCTTCCCACTAGCTATTCCTTCTCTTTTGACCACGTGCGGGAGTAGTCCAGTAGCGCAAAAATAGGATGACCAAGTCGTCCAGCCGTTATATCTATCAAACACAACACCACTCAAATACAATTATTAGTTAACAAATAATACCAAGGATTATTGATCCTTTATAACCTGGAACATATCACAAGGATAATCGATCCATAAATTATTCAAGGATAGAGGATCCTCTGCATAAATTTCATGCCCTAACAATTGCCCCCAAAATGGCGGGTGTTTATGCAATACATCTGTCATTTTGAAATTTGAATCCCTACAAAAGATAGAACGATTAGATGTGTGTCAGCGATAATTATTATTAAGAAACCGATGGTAATCCGCCACCTATATATGTGATTATCCATAACCCTTTTATATCCACATATTTCATTCTTCATCCAGGTATCCTTCTCTCTCTTCTTTTAATTCTCTTTTCTTTATTCCAGCCATGTCCACTATTTCTATCTCTTCCTCTATGTAACACCCCGTAACCGCAGCGGAAACGTAAACGGGATGCAACAGACACCTCTGATATCAACCACATTGTTTATAAAGAAAACTGAATGCATTAATATACTTCAAAATTACATTATCTCATCTTTCATTACCGTCTAGGTGATACACACATCATACAATACGATTCATAATTCTATCTGTTATAATGTATCCTAACATCCCGCACACAAATCTTACACACATCAAGCACTTAGCACGTAATCAATCACTTCATCTTAGTTGTACCTGAAAAGCATGTGAGAAAACGGGTCAACTACGAATAGTTGGTGAGTTTCACTAATTTAAATAAACCATATCAAATCATTAAGATAATCATAAATAAGCGATGTAATTATGCTGAGCTCACAAGTGAAAACTCTGTTAACCCCGAAATATATCAAATAACCCCTGGGGACACTGTTAACCCAGAAACACGTTTAATAACCTCTGGGGACACTGTTAACCCAGAACACCATTTAATAACCTCTGGGGACACTGTTAACCCAAAATTACATATAATAACCTCTGGGGACACTGTTAACCCAGAAACATACTTAATAACCTCTGGGGACACTGTTAACCCAGAACACCATTTAATAACCTCTGGGGACACTGTTAACCCAGAATTAAATATAATAACCTCTGGGGACACTGTTAACCCAGAAACATACTTAATAACCTCTGGGGACACTGTTAACCCAGAACACTGCTTCGGGCCTTACAATATTAGCAATTCGGACAATTACCATCTTAATACATTACCGTACGATTCCCGTACAATAAACATTATATAAACACATTCATTTCCATGCGATCAGCATGTACTTAAACACTTTGATAAAAACATGCTTTCCGCCCCGGGAAAATATTTAAAACAGTTCAGTAAAAAGGGGCTCGTGAAAACTCACCTTTTTGTGAGCAAAGATGTAATACTGCGCACTGTTACCTGTCCGGATCTGTAATACGATCCCTAAGTCGTTACTACATAATTTCTATTAATATAACTTAAATTCGTGTTAACCGGTACGTCTGGGGACACTGTTAACCCAGTACCGTACCCGATCCGGGGTCAATGTCAACCCCGAAACACTTCTCAGGACTTAGATTGTGATATCACTTAGAGTTCTTTAGTCAAAACTACCCTTAGTTTGTTTTTCTCGTTTTGCGTGCCTAGCACGGTTATTCGTCTTTAAGTTTTCAAAGTGAGTTTGGCCACATACGACCCGAAAATAGTTGTTATTGATATTTTAATTAAAGTGGTGAAATTAGAGCTCGATTTAGACACCCCGTTTGGCCGCGGGGCCCGTTTCCGTCTTTAATACAACGGAAACTGCTAAATCGAGTAAAATTACCCAAATCATCCGAATTATTTTCGGATGATTTATTTTTACTTGATTAACTTAGTTTCATGAAAATAGTCCATTTTTAAGGTTTTTATACACCAGTCAGCTCGCTTATGCGAACTTTGCCGGTTTACACGTTTTAAGCTTTAAAAGTTTGTTTTTAAGTTCCATTTAGCACAAATAAATATCCGTTTAGTCTCGGATCTTGAAATTTTGCACAATTCAGTTTTTGACAGTAAGGAATTTAATTAAATATTTCCAGATTTAATTTCTATATTTAACATTTATTTATCTATTTTTAAACGTCATTTAAACACCAAATATGTCGAAAATACCAAATGACCTTAGAAAAATCCCAAATTTTTCTGGGATGACCCCTGCCATCCACATAGTCCCCTGTAATTTTTCCAGAACCAAAATCTCATTTTTCATGCCATTTTCACCAAAACCGAGCTAGAAAACCCTAGAACTCGTTTTACCGAAAAGCCTATTAAGACTTCTCCAATGGACCTGAAATTTTGTGTGTGACTTTTATATGTTATAAAAAGCTTATCTAAGTTTTTCCAGAATTTCTCATGATGTTTAGCTATTTTTCACCATTTTTAGCCAAAACCGAGCATTAAATTCACCAAATATTCATCCTTTATCCAAAAATTACCAAAATTTCACAGATCTCATATTTTCATGTATAGATCATCTCTGTAAAAATTTCATGACTCAACTCTAAGTCTACCACAATCTGTCCATATCTTACAAATCATACGAAAAACCGAACTACCTTGTGTTTCTAGCTTTAGATCGCAAAGATCTTGCTTTCTAGCCTTTGCTAGCAACTAGATACAACACCTACAAGCACAACAACATCACACCAAGCAAGTTATACCCACAATCAAGCCATTTCTTTCATGGTTTCGGTTAAGACATCAAAACAAAGATTTTAACCGTAAAAATTCGTTTTTGACTCTTTTAACTCCTTTCTTGGACCAAGATCCCTTGTATAACTTGTATACATCACTTGATCATGCAAGAATCGGTTTCATCTCGGGTTTTCACCCATTTTTCACTTGAAACCTCATTTTCTTGTAAATGACTCGAGAAAAGACGATGAACACGACTATAATCCGATCTTTACCTCGGTTTCTTGGTATAAATCAAAGGAGGTTGGATGAATGTTGATGAGTGTTGAGAGAATTGTGGAGTTAGGATGTTAGAAAAAAGAAAATGAAGTGTGTGTGTGTGTGACTATGGACCGATCGGTCCTAGTATGGTGTGGGGTGGGGCCCACATCTCAAACCTTGGCCACACATTCGGATTGTGTAATCCGGATAATGTTGTGGATAATCTGGTTCAGTTCGTTTTTCGGTTAAACGTTTAATCCCGCTCAAAACGAGGCCAAAACGGTCGTTTTTCGGCTTAAAATTTAAATTTATATAAAACCGATTTAAAAACTTTAAAAACTTAAACCATGACATTTATTAACTTAACACATCATATTGTCGGTAATTGTGCATCTTTTTCGGCTTGATCGATCGTCTCTTGCTTGGTTTGATGTTAAAGGTTTCGTTTATCGTACCGACGTACTAATAAATCGAAATCCTTTTTCTGTGCTATAATCCACTTACCCCGAAGCTTTAATACTTCGTAACATCACTAAATATCATATATCTCGTCTATAATTGAACCCTCGATTCATTCGGGTTTCAATAACTATCGATCGTTTGATCGCATATTCAATACGGTGAATTATATATTCACATACAATCAATACAATGAACCATGTATTCTCGTATAATTACCATGGTAACTCATGTACCCGACATTAAATATGACGTAACTAACGTCTACCGGTTAGGGTATACCAGGTTTCGTCGGAATCGTTACATTCTCCCCCCGTTAAGAAATTTCGTCCTCGAAATTTTACACGCCCACAATCTCCCTTCGAGAGAAAGGTGGGGGGTTTTTCCTTCAGAATTCACCCTCGCGTTACCAAGTATAATCTGGTCCTCGCTGTGAATTTCCACTTAATCTTAATTAATAACGCTTGGTATGTCCAAACTGTTTAGTTTTCCCGTCTACTATCTTTACGGAATTAATTATGATATCAAGCATGTCCTCTATGAGTACCTCTATTACTAGTACTCTCGTTGCCTCATCGCTTAGGCACTTTTCAATCCGTATACATGGCAAAATATCATGTATAGTACTTAGCCCCTGGAGTACTTTAATTGATAGACTAAATGACCAACCATGGAGATAGTTCTCATGGGGTCCAATATATTAAGAAGCTATTTTCGGTTTTGCCAAACCTCATATCACCTCTCTCTAAGGGGATGCCTTAAGATGCCTTGTCACCTCTATTTAGTGACAATGGTTTCCTTTGAACGTTGACATAAATCCTTTGCCAATCCTCGCGTTACTTTCGACTTCTCTTAAACATTATAAACCCGATTGGTTGTTTCTCGGATCAATTCAAATCTTATGGCTCGATCGACGCTCAATTTCAATTTAACTAATTGGTGATAACTACTTCACCCATAGAAAGCTTCAAGCTCTCGATGCTTCCTTCCCCTCCTTCCAATAATGAAAGTAGGATGACTATTTCGATCTGAGATCATTGAAAATGGTACTCCACGACGAGTTACCATTTCAACATCATGAATTTGGGAGAGAATTCATTGTGGCAATCGTCATAGATTGGGATGAAATGCGAGGACTGGTTAATCGATCCGCGATTACCTAATTTACCTCATGCCTTTGATATATCATGGGAATTTGCGTCCCGAAATCCATTGTAATTTATTCCCACTATCATTGGCGAATTTTTCTGTCGTTGTGGCGTTCCCTAGGGTTTTCGGTGTGCAGCCTTATCTCTTGCATAAATCAGTATTCACCAACACACGCGACCATATCTTTCTCCAAACTCCACCATTAATAAAAATCCTTTCAGATATCCGTATCATCAATAGTCAAATCCGATCCCGGGTGTATGGATTATTTCGATCTATGCGCTTCGTCAATGATTAATTCACGAAGGTCATGGAGAGTCGGGATCCAAACCCAATTTTTGAAGTAGAGAATTTCGTCCACGCGTTGTTCGAAATTCTTCTCATTGCCGTAAAGTTCCTCCTTTTCCAATTGTCCCTCTTTCAACGCCTCACGTTGAGCGACTCGACTCAGATCCGAAAAGTTCGATTGGACTTTCATCCCCAACGCCCTCATTCGCAATGGCTTAACCCGATCTTTCCTACTCAAGGCCTCGGTTACGACGTTAGCCTTGCCGGGTGGTAACGGATGTCACAGTCATAATTGTTTAACAACTCAACCCATCTTCGTTGCCTCATATTTAGTTCTTTCTGATCGAATATGTGATGCAAACTTTTATGATCGGTGAAGATGGTGCACTTCGTATCATAGAGACAATGTCTCCACATTTTAAGTGCATAGATAACCCCTCCCAGTTCTAAGTCGTGAGTAGTGTAATTTACTCGTGTACTTTTAACTGTCGGGAAGCATAGACTATAACCTTAATATACTGCGTCAACACGCATTCTAACCCTTTACGCGATGCGTCACAATACGCGGCAAAACCATCGTCTCCATCGGGGAGACTTAAAATCGGCGCTTGGCACAAATTTAATGGTTTCTATCTTATTTGGATCTTTGTGAAATCCTTGTTGCTTTACAACATGACCAAGGGATTATGCATTCTTTATTCAAAATCACATTTTGAAAACTTCGCGTACAACTCCCCTTGCTTTAACACTTCCACAATTTTCCTTAACCGTCGATCGTGCTCTTCTTTACGTTGCGAATATATTAAAATATCATCAATGAATGTTATGACAAATTTGTCAAAATAAAGTTACAGACTCGGTTCATGAGTTCCATGAATGCTGCCGGCGCATTTGTTAGCCCGAAAGGCATAACTAAGAATTCATAATGGCCGTAGCGAGTCCGAAACACTGTTGTTGCAACGTCTTCCTCTTGGATCTCTCATTTGGTGATAACTATATCTATGATCAATTTTTCTAAAAAAATAAATCGTCCCTTGCAGTTGGTTAAACAGATCATTCACTTCGAAGAAGTGAGCACCTACTCTTGATCGTCACTTTATTCAATTCTCCCTAATCAACACATATCCTAACACTTCCGTCCTTCATTTCCCAATTAAAACTGGTGCACCCCATGGTGACTAACTAGGTCGTATAAAACCTTATCCAACAATTCTTGTAACTGATTGGATAATTCTTGCATCTCGGACGGTGCAAGTCGGCAGGATGCTTTAGCAACAGGGCCAGCTTGAGACATTAAATCGATTCTGAATTCGACCTGTCGGGATGGCGGTAATCCAGGGAGTTCTTCTGGGAAAACTTGTGGAAATTTGCGCACCACCGGGATATCTTCTATATGTTTTCTTTTAAATACTTAGGCAATCACGTTTGTTAAATACACCACGTCTTCTTGTCGTAAATATTATAACATCTCAAGATGAGATTTGAGTGGCAACATAATACCGTACACTTTTCTCTGTATTTAATCGCTTCATCGTCCGAAAGAGAGCTTCTAATCATCTTCTTTTCATATTTGATTTCTGCTTCATGTTGAGTTAGCCAATCCATGCTAACTATTACGTCAAAACTTCTTTGCTTTACTGGTCGTAGGTCAATAAGGAAAGGTTAATCGTTCAGAATAATAGGACAATTCCATACAATTTAGTTAACCATTAGGGATTTACCGTTAGCGATTCTACAGTATAGGGTTCTATAGTTTCACTAATCGGTATCTTTCCAAAGGGTAGGAGGTTAGCAGGAACTAACTTCTATCGACGACCGTAAAAATATCACTGAAGCCTATTGAATTAAAACTACAACGTACTTAATACTACTTTTGGATCATGACGTGCTTTATTTGAATTACTCACAAAAGCACGGCTCCTTGCTTGATCAGAGGTTGATGCTTGTCATGAGGTTCGTCTTCCAATGACACCTTGGTTCAACTTTGGGCAATTTCTCTTGAAACGTTCTGT